>NC_086321.1:346408121-346556328 GCF_036172605.1 Pelobates fuscus
TCCAGCGATTGTTTAAGCTGTCTCAGAATGCAATTTTAGCGGAGGCAATGAAAACAGTAATTAACATTGCTTTTCTCTCCAGTGATCGTTTAAGCGTCCAGCCGGCAAAAATCTGTCTCAGACCGCAATTTTAGCGGAGGCAATGAAAACAGTAATTAACAGTAAGATACTCCCACATACAGTAAACAATCCCTCCCCTCTGCCCGTGATATAATTCAGGGAGTTAATGCATTAACTTAATTTCCACGGGCAGAAGAAACACCCCTTTTTATAAAGTCCCATAAGTACCCAGAAACATAACACATCCCCGTAAATCTTACATCCCCTGACAGCCCTGATCTGGGTGGACAACATATCCAAAAATCACCCAGATCGGACCAGGGGTTCAGAAATTCTATGGAAGTCATAGTTTTGCCCAGGCGAACGCAGGATTTCATGCCCAAAACAGTTCCACAGAATCGCAGCTAAGTGCCGCTGGGGGACCGTCCGGGAACCGCGAGGTTTTCATGTCGAAAATAGTTCCAGGACGTTCGCGGCTAGGTCCCCCTGAAGCCTATTCGCGGTTTTAGCCCATGCGAACAAGATGGCTGCCACCACGCGTTCGAATGTCGAATGGCGGCCACTTTGACTGTTCGGGAGTTCGAAGAACCAACGTTTAAAGTCCCAATAGGCACAATTAGGGTCTCTCTGCCGCAATAAATTAAAGGGGCCATAGTCACAGGGTAAAAGGCTGGCAAGTAGTCTTCTCCAAAGCCCAGTGGCTTTCGTCACATATCGCAAATATCCTCGTGACTGCGAGCCGCACGCCGTCACTGCACAGCTCATCCTCGTTAGTATAGTGGTGAGTATCCCCGCCTGTCACGCGGGAGACCGGGGTTCGATTCCCCGACGGGGAGTGCTATTTTTATTTCCTTTGGCCGCCTCCTCTAATATGCACAAGACGCGGGAGCATTCGCTTGTGTGGATCAGCATGAACGCCAGCACCCCCCTGCCGTGGCCGGTTAGCTCAGTTGGTTAGAGCGTGGTGCTAATAACGCCAAGGCCGTGGGTTCGATCCCCACACGGGCCAGTTGCTTTTCTCTCCAGCGATTGTTTAAGCTGTCTCAGAATGCAATTTTAGCGGAGGCAATGAAAACAGTAATTAACATTGCTTTTCTCTCCAGTGATCGTTTAAGCGTCCAGCCGGCAAAAATCTGTCTCAGACCGCAATTTTAGCGGAGGCAATGAAAACAGTAATTAACAGTAAGATACTCCCACATACAGTAAACAATCCCTCCCCTCTGCCCGTGATATAATTCAGGGAGTTAATGCATTAACTTAATTTCCACGGGCAGAAGAAACACCCCTTTTTATAAAGTCCCATAAGTACCCAGAAACATAACACATCCCCGTAAATCTTACATCCCCTGACAGCCCTGATCTGGGTGGACAACATATCCAAAAATCACCCAGATCGGACCAGGGGTTCAGAAATTCTATGGAAGTCATAGTTTTGCCCAGGCGAACGCAGGATTTCATGCCCAAAACAGTTCCACAGAATCGCAGCTAAGTGCCGCTGGGGGACCGGCCGGGAACAGCGAGGTTTTCATGTCGAAAATAGTTCCAGGACGTTCGCGGCTAGGTCCCCCTGAAGCCTATTCGCGGTTTTAGCCCATGCGAACAAGATGACTGCCACCACGCGTTCGAATGTCGAATGGCGGCCACTTTGACTGTTCGGGAGTTCGAAGAACCAACGTTTAAAGTCCCAATAGGCATAATTAGGGTCTCTCTGCCGCAATAAATTAAAGGGGCCATAGTCACAGGGTAAAAGGCTGGCAAGTAGTCTTCTCCAAAGCCCAGTGGCTTTCGTCACATATCGCAAATATCCCCGTGACTGCGAGCCGCACGCCGTCACTGCACAGCTCATCCTCGTTAGTATAGTGGTGAGTATCCCCGCCTGTCACGCGGGAGACCGGGGTTTGATTCCCCGACGGGGAGTGCTATTTTTATTTCCTTTGGCCGCCTCCTCTAATATGCACAAGACGCGGGAGCATTCGCTTGTGTGGATCAGCATGAACGCCAGCTCCCCCCTGCCGTGGCCGGTTAGCTCAGTTGGTTAGAGCGTGGTGCTAATAACGCCAAGGCCGTGGGTTCGATCCCCACACGGGCCAGTTGCTTTTCTCTCCAGCGATTGTTTAAGCTGTCTCAGAATGCAATTTTAGCGGAGGCAATGAAAACAGTAATTAACATTGCTTTTCTCTCCAGTGATCGTTTAAGCGTCCAGCCGGCAAAAATCTGTCTCAGACCGCAATTTTAGCGGAGGCAATGAAAACAGTAATTAACAGTAAGATACTCCCACATACAGTAAACAATCCCTCCCCTCTGCCCGTGATATAATTCAGGGAGTTAATGCATTAACTTAATTTCCACGGGCAGAAGAAACACCCCTTTTTATAAAGTCCCATAAGTACCCAGAAACATAACACATCCCCGTAAATCTTACATCCCCTGACAGCCCTGATCTGGGTGGACAACATATCCAAAAATCACCCAGATCGGACCAGGGGTTCAGAAATTCTATGGAAGTCATAGTTTTGCCCAGGCGAACGCAGGATTTCATGCCCAAAACAGTTTCACAGAATCGCAGCTAAGTGCCGCTGGGGGACCGGCCGGGAACCGCGAGGTTTTCATGTCGAAAATAGTTCCAGGACGTTCGCGGCTAGGTCCCCCTGAAGCCTATTCGCGGTTTTAGCCCATGCGAACAAGATGGCTGCCACCACGCGTTCGAATGTCGAATGGCGGCCACTTTGACTGTTCGGGAGTTCGAAGAACCAACGTTTAAAGTCCCAATAGGCACAATTAGGGTCTCTCTGCCGCAATAAATTAAAGGGGCCATAGTCACAGGGTAAAAGGCTGGCAAGTAGTCTTCTCCAAAGCCCAGTGGCTTTCGTCACATATCGCAAATATCCTCGTGACTGCGAGCCGCACGCCGTCACTGCACAGCTCATCCTCGTTAGTATAGTGGTGAGTATCCCCGCCTGTCACGCGGGAGACCGGGGTTCGATTCCCCGACGGGGAGTGCTATTTTTATTTCCTTTGGCCGCCTCCTCTAATATGCACAAGACGCGGGAGCATTCGCTTGTGTGGATCAGCATGAACGCCAGCTCCCCCCTGCCGTGGCCGGTTAGCTCAGTTGGTTAGAGCGTGGTGCTAATATCGCCAAGGCCGTGGGTTCGATCCCCACACGGGCCAGTTGCTTTTCTCTCCAGCGATTGTTTAAGCTGTCTCAGAATGCAATTTTAGCGGAGGCAATGAAAACAGTAATTAACATTGCTTTTCTCTCCAGTGATCGTTTAAGCGTCCAGCCGGCAAAAATCTGTCTCAGACCGCAATTTTAGCGGAGGCAATGAAAACAGTAATTAACAGTAAGATACTCCCACATACAGTAAACAATCCCTCCCCTCTGCCCGTGATATAATTCAGGGAGTTAATGCATTAACTTAATTTCCACGGGCAGAAGAAACACCCCTTTTTATAAAGTCCCATAAGTACCCAGAAACATAACACATCCCCGTAAATCTTACATCCCCTGACAGCCCTGATCTGGGTGGACAACATATCCAAAAATCACCCAGATCGGACCAGGGGTTCAGAAATTCTATGGAAGTCATAGTTTTGCCCAGGCGAACGCAGGATTTCATGCCCAAAACAGTTTCACAGAATCGCAGCTAAGTGCCGCTGGGGGACCGGCCGGGAACCGCGAGGTTTTCATGTCGAAAATAGTTCCAGGACGTTCGCGGCTAGGTCCCCCTGAAGCCTATTCGCGGTTTTAGCCCATGCGAACAAGATGGCTGCCACCACGCGTTCGAATGTCGAATGGCGGCCACTTTGACTGTTCGGGAGTTCGAAGAACCAACGTTTAAAGTCCCAATAGGCACAATTAGGGTCTCTCTGCCGCAATAAATTAAAGGGGCCATAGTCACAGGGTAAAAGGCTGGCAAGTAGTCTTCTCCAAAGCCCAGTGGCTTTCGTCACATATCGCAAATATCCTCGTGACTGCGAGCCGCACGCCGTCACTGCACAGCTCATCCTCGTTAGTATAGTGGTGAGTATCCCCGCCTGTCACGCGGGAGACCGGGGTTCGATTCCCCGACGGGGAGTGCTATTTTTATTTCCTTTGGCCGCCTCCTCTAATATGCACAAGACGCGGGAGCATTCGCTTGTGTGGATCAGCATGAACGCCAGCTCCCCCCTGCCGTGGCCGGTTAGCTCAGTTGGTTAGAGCGTGGTGCTAATATCGCCAAGGCCGTGGGTTCGATCCCCACACGGGCCAGTTGCTTTTCTCTCCAGCGATTGTTTAAGCTGTCTCAGAATGCAATTTTAGCGGAGGCAATGAAAACAGTAATTAACATTGCTTTTCTCTCCAGTGATCGTTTAAGCGTCCAGCCGGCAAAAATCTGTCTCAGACCGCAATTTTAGCGGAGGCAATGAAAACAGTAATTAACAGTAAGATACTCCCACATACAGTAAACAATCCCTCCCCTCTGCCCGTGATATAATTCAGGGAGTTAATGCATTAACTTAATTTCCACGGGCAGAAGAAACACCCCTTTTTATAAAGTCCCATAAGTACCCAGAAACATAACACATCCCCGTAAATCTTACATCCCCTGACAGCCCTGATCTGGGTGGACAACATATCCAAAAATCACCCAGATCGGACCAGGGGTTCAGAAATTCTATGGAAGTCATAGTTTTGCCCAGGCGAACGCAGGATTTCATGCCCAAAACAGTTCCACAGAATCGCAGCTAAGTGCCGCTGGGGGACCGGCCGGGAACAGCGAGGTTTTCATGTCGAAAATAGTTCCAGGACGTTCGCGGCTAGGTCCCCCTGAAGCCTATTCGCGGTTTTAGCCCATGCGAACAAGATGGCTGCCACCACGCGTTCGAATGTCGAATGGCGGCCACTTTGACTGTTCGGGAGTTCGAAGAACCAACGTTTAAAGTCCCATTAGGCACAATTAGGGTCTCTCTGCCGCAATAAATTAAAGGGGCCATAGTCACAGGGTAAAAGGCTGGCAAGTAGTCTTCTCCAAAGCCCAGTGGCTTTCGTCACATATCGCAAATATCCCCGTGACTGCGAGCCGCACGCCGTCACTGCACAGCTCATCCTCGTTAGTATAGTGGTGAGTATCCCCGCCTGTCACGCGGGAGACCGGGGTTCGATTCCCCGACGGGGAGTGCTATTTTTATTTCCTTTGGCCGCCTCCTCTAATATGCACAAGACGCGGGAGCATTCGCTTGTGTGGATCAGCATGAACGCCAGCTCCCCCCTGCCGTGGCCGGTTAGCTCAGTTGGTTAGAGCGTGGTGCTAATAACGCCAAGGCCGTGGGTTCGATCCCCACACGGGCCAGTTGCTTTTCTCTCCAGCGATTGTTTAAGCTGTCTCAGAATGCAATTTTAGCGGAGGCAATGAAAACAGTAATTAACATTGCTTTTCTCTCCAGTGATCGTTTAAGCGTCCAGCCGGCAAAAATCTGTCTCAGACCGCAATTTTAGCGGAGGCAATGAAAACAGTAATTAACAGTAAGATACTCCCACATACAGTAAACAATCCCTCCCCTCTGCCCGTGATATAATTCAGGGAGTTAATGCATTAACTTAATTTCCACGGGCAGAAGAAACACCCCTTTTTATAAAGTCCCATAAGTACCCAGAAACATAACACATCCCCGTAAATCTTACATCCCCTGACAGCCCTGATCTGGGTGGACAACATATCCAAAAATCACCCAGATCGGACCAGGGGTTCAGAAATTCTATGGAAGTCATAGTTTTGCCCAGGCGAACGCAGGATTTCATGCCCAAAACAGTTCCACAGAATCGCAGCTAAGTGCCGCTGGGGGACCGGCCGGGAACCGCGAGGTTTTCATGTCGAAAATAGTTCCAGGACGTTCGCGGCTAGGTCCCCCTGAAGCCTATTCGCGGTTTTAGCCCATGCGAACAAGATGGCTGCCACCACGCGTTCGAATGTCGAATGGCGGCCACTTTGACTGTTCGGGAGTTCGAAGAACCAACGTTTAAAGTCCCAATAGGCACAATTAGGGTCTCTCTGCCGCAATAAATTAAAGGGGCCATAGTCACAGGGTAAAAGGCTGGCAAGTAGTCTTCTCCAAAGCCCAGTGGCTTTCGTCACATATCGCAAATATCCCCGTGACTGCGAGCCGCACGCCGTCACTGCACAGCTCATCCTCGTTAGTATAGTGGTGAGTATCCCCGCCTGTCACGCGGGAGACCGGGGTTCGATTCCCCGACGGGGAGTGCTATTTTTATTTCCTTTGGCCGCCTCCTCTAATATGCACAAGACGCGGGAGCATTCGCTTGTGTGGATCAGCATGAACGCCAGCTCCCCCCTGCCGTGGCCGGTTAGCTCAGTTGGTTAGAGCGTGGTGCTAATAACGCCAAGGCCGTGGGTTCGATCCCCACACGGGCCAGTTGCTTTTCTCTCCAGCGATTGTTTAAGCTGTCTCAGAATGCAATTTTAGCGGAGGCAATGAAAACAGTAATTAACATTGCTTTTCTCTCCAGTGATCGTTTAAGCGTCCAGCCGGCAAAAATCTGTCTCAGACCGCAATTTTAGCGGAGGCAATGAAAACAGTAATTAACAGTAAGATACTCCCACATACAGTAAACAATCCCTCCCCTCTGCCCGTGATATAATTCAGGGAGTTAATGCATTAACTTAATTTCCACGGGCAGAAGAAACACCCCTTTTTATAAAGTCCCATAAGTACCCAGAAACATAACACATCCCCGTAAATCTTACATCCCCTGACAGCCCTGATCTGGGTGGACAACATATCCAAAAATCACCCAGATCGGACCAGGGGTTCAGAAATTCTATGGAAGTCATAGTTTTGCCCAGGCGAACGCAGGATTTCATGCCCAAAACAGTTTCACAGAATCGCAGCTAAGTGCCGCTGGGGGACCGGCCGGGAACCGCGAGGTTTTCATGTCGAAAATAGTTCCAGGACGTTCGCGGCTAGGTCCCCCTGAAGCCTATTCGCGGTTTTAGCCCATGCGAACAAGATGGCTGCCACCACGCGTTCGAATGTCGAATGGCGGCCACTTTGACTGTTCGGGAGTTCGAAGAACCAACGTTTAAAGTCCCAATAGGCACAATTAGGGTCTCTCTGCCGCAATAAATTAAAGGGGCCATAGTCACAGGGTAAAAGGCTGGCAAGTAGTCTTCTCCAAAGCCCAGTGGCTTTCGTCACATATCGCAAATATCCTCGTGACTGCGAGCCGCACGCCGTCACTGCACAGCTCATCCTCGTTAGTATAGTGGTGAGTATCCCCGCCTGTCACGCGGGAGACCGGGGTTCGATTCCCCGACGGGGAGTGCTATTTTTATTTCCTTTGGCCGCCTCCTCTAATATGCACAAGACGCGGGAGCATTCGCTTGTGTGGATCAGCATGAACGCCAGCTCCCCCCTGCCGTGGCCGGTTAGCTCAGTTGGTTAGAGCGTGGTGCTAATATCGCCAAGGCCGTGGGTTCGATCCCCACACGGGCCAGTTGCTTTTCTCTCCAGCGATTGTTTAAGCTGTCTCAGAATGCAATTTTAGCGGAGGCAATGAAAACAGTAATTAACATTGCTTTTCTCTCCAGTGATCGTTTAAGCGTCCAGCCGGCAAAAATCTGTCTCAGACCGCAATTTTAGCGGAGGCAATGAAAACAGTAATTAACAGTAAGATACTCCCACATACAGTAAACAATCCCTCCCCTCTGCCCGTGATATAATTCAGGGAGTTAATGCATTAACTTAATTTCCACGGGCAGAAGAAACACCCCTTTTTATAAAGTCCCATAAGTACCCAGAAACATAACACATCCCCGTAAATCTTACATCCCCTGACAGCCCTGATCTGGGTGGACAACATATCCAAAAATCACCCAGATCGGACCAGGGGTTCAGAAATTCTATGGAAGTCATAGTTTTGCCCAGGCGAACGCAGGATTTCATGCCCAAAACAGTTCCACAGAATCGCAGCTAAGTGCCGCTGGGGGACCGGCCGGGAACCGCGAGGTTTTCATGTCGAAAATAGTTCCAGGACGTTCGCGGCTAGGTCCCCCTGAAGCCTATTCGCGGTTTTAGCCCATGCGAACAAGATGGCTGCCACCACGCGTTCGAATGTCGAATGGCGGCCACTTTGACTGTTCGGGAGTTCGAAGAACCAACGTTTAAAGTCCCAATAGGCACAATTAGGGTCTCTCTGCCGCAATAAATTAAAGGGGCCATAGTCACAGGGTAAAAGGCTGGCAAGTAGTCTTCTCCAAAGCCCAGTGGCTTTCGTCACATATCGCAAATATCCCCGTGACTGCGAGCCGCACGCCGTCACTGCACAGCTCATCCTCGTTAGTATAGTGGTGAGTATCCCCGCCTGTCACGCGGGAGACCGGGGTTCGATTCCCCGACGGGGAGTGCTATTTTTATTTCCTTTGGCCGCCTCCTCTAATATGCACAAGACGCGGGAGCATTCGCTTGTGTGGATCAGCATGAACGCCAGCTCCCCCCTGCCGTGGCCGGTTAGCTCAGTTGGTTAGAGCGTGGTGCTAATAACGCCAAGGCCGTGGGTTCGATCCCCACACGGGCCAGTTGCTTTTCTCTCCAGCGATTGTTTAAGCTGTCTCAGAATGCAATTTTAGCGGAGGCAATGAAAACAGTAATTAACATTGCTTTTCTCTCCAGTGATCGTTTAAGCGTCCAGCCGGCAAAAATCTGTCTCAGACCGCAATTTTAGCGGAGGCAATGAAAACAGTAATTAACAGTAAGATACTCCCACATACAGTAAACAATCCCTCCCCTCTGCCCGTGATATAATTCAGGGAGTTAATGCATTAACTTAATTTCCACGGGCAGAAGAAACACCCCTTTTTATAAAGTCCCATAAGTACCCAGAAACATAACACATCCCCGTAAATCTTACATCCCCTGACAGCCCTGATCTGGGTGGACAACATATCCAAAAATCACCCAGATCGGACCAGGGGTTCAGAAATTCTATGGAAGTCATAGTTTTGCCCAGGCGAACGCAGGATTTCATGCCCAAAACAGTTCCACAGAATCGCAGCTAAGTGCCGCTGGGGGACCGGCCGGGAACCGCGAGGTTTTCATGTCGAAAATAGTTCCAGGACGTTCGCGGCTAGGTCCCCCTGAAGCCTATTCGCGGTTTTAGCCCATGCGAACAAGATGGCTGCCACCACGCGTTCGAATGTCGAATGGCGGCCACTTTGACTGTTCGGGAGTTCGAAGAACCAACGTTTAAAGTCCCAATAGGCACAATTAGGGTCTCTCTGCCGCAATAAATTAAAGGGGCCATAGTCACAGGGTAAAAGGCTGGCAAGTAGTCTTCTCCAAAGCCCAGTGGCTTTCGTCACATATCGCAAATATCCCCGTGACTGCGAGCCGCACGCCGTCACTGCACAGCTCATCCTCGTTAGTATAGTGGTGAGTATCCCCGCCTGTCACGCGGGAGACCGGGGTTCGATTCCCCGACGGGGAGTGCTATTTTTATTTCCTTTGGCCGCCTCCTCTAATATGCACAAGACGCGGGAGCATTCGCTTGTGTGGATCAGCATGAACGCCAGCTCCCCCCTGCCGTGGCCGGTTAGCTCAGTTGGTTAGAGCGTGGTGCTAATAACGCCAAGGCCGTGGGTTCGATCCCCACACGGGCCAGTTGCTTTTCTCTCCAGCGATTGTTTAAGCTGTCTCAGAATGCAATTTTAGCGGAGGCAATGAAAACAGTAATTAACATTGCTTTTCTCTCCAGTGATCGTTTAAGCGTCCAGCCGGCAAAAATCTGTCTCAGACCGCAATTTTAGCGGAGGCAATGAAAACAGTAATTAACAGTAAGATACTCCCACATACAGTAAACAATCCCTCCCCTCTGCCCGTGATATAATTCAGGGAGTTAATGCATTAACTTAATTTCCACGGGCAGAAGAAACACCCCTTTTTATAAAGTCCCATAAGTACCCAGAAACATAACACATCCCCGTAAATCTTACATCCCCTGACAGCCCTGATCTGGGTGGACAACATATCCAAAAATCACCCAGATCGGACCAGGGGTTCAGAAATTCTATGGAAGTCATAGTTTTGCCCAGGCGAACGCAGGATTTCATGCCCAAAACAGTTTCACAGAATCGCAGCTAAGTGCCGCTGGGGGACCGGCCGGGAACCGCGAGGTTTTCATGTCGAAAATAGTTCCAGGACGTTCGCGGCTAGGTCCCCCTGAAGCCTATTCGCGGTTTTAGCCCATGCGAACAAGATGGCTGCCACCACGCGTTCGAATGTCGAATGGCGGCCACTTTGACTGTTCGGGAGTTCGAAGAACCAACGTTTAAAGTCCCAATAGGCACAATTAGGGTCTCTCTGCCGCAATAAATTAAAGGGGCCATAGTCACAGGGTAAAAGGCTGGCAAGTAGTCTTCTCCAAAGCCCAGTGGCTTTCGTCACATATCGCAAATATCCTCGTGACTGCGAGCCGCACGCCGTCACTGCACAGCTCATCCTCGTTAGTATAGTGGTGAGTATCCCCGCCTGTCACGCGGGAGACCGGGGTTCGATTCCCCGACGGGGAGTGCTATTTTTATTTCCTTTGGCCGCCTCCTCTAATATGCACAAGACGCGGGAGCATTCGCTTGTGTGGATCAGCATGAACGCCAGCTCCCCCCTGCCGTGGCCGGTTAGCTCAGTTGGTTAGAGCGTGGTGCTAATATCGCCAAGGCCGTGGGTTCGATCCCCACACGGGCCAGTTGCTTTTCTCTCCAGCGATTGTTTAAGCTGTCTCAGAATGCAATTTTAGCGGAGGCAATGAAAACAGTAATTAACATTGCTTTTCTCTCCAGTGATCGTTTAAGCGTCCAGCCGGCAAAAATCTGTCTCAGACCGCAATTTTAGCGGAGGCAATGAAAACAGTAATTAACAGTAAGATACTCCCACATACAGTAAACAATCCCTCCCCTCTGCCCGTGATATAATTCAGGGAGTTAATGCATTAACTTAATTTCCACGGGCAGAAGAAACACCCCTTTTTATAAAGTCCCATAAGTACCCAGAAACATAACACATCCCCGTAAATCTTACATCCCCTGACAGCCCTGATCTGGGTGGACAACATATCCAAAAATCACCCAGATCGGACCAGGGGTTCAGAAATTCTATGGAAGTCATAGTTTTGCCCAGGCGAACGCAGGATTTCATGCCCAAAACAGTTCCACAGAATCGCAGCTAAGTGCCGCTGGGGGACCGGCCGGGAACCGCGAGGTTTTCATGTCGAAAATAGTTCCAGGACGTTCGCGGCTAGGTCCCCCTGAAGCCTATTCGCGGTTTTAGCCCATGCGAACAAGATGGCTGCCACCACGCGTTCGAATGTCGAATGGCGGCCACTTTGACTGTTCGGGAGTTCGAAGAACCAACGTTTAAAGTCCCAATAGGCACAATTAGGGTCTCTCTGCCGCAATAAATTAAAGGGGCCATAGTCACAGGGTAAAAGGCTGGCAAGTAGTCTTCTCCAAAGCCCAGTGGCTTTCGTCACATATCGCAAATATCCCCGTGACTGCGAGCCGCACGCCGTCACTGCACAGCTCATCCTCGTTAGTATAGTGGTGAGTATCCCCGCCTGTCACGCGGGAGACCGGGGTTCGATTCCCCGACGGGGAGTGCTATTTTTATTTCCTTTGGCCGCCTCCTCTAATATGCACAAGACGCGGGAGCATTCGCTTGTGTGGATCAGCATGAACGCCAGCTCCCCCTGCCGTGGCCGGTTAGCTCAGTTGGTTAGAGCGTGGTGCTAATAACGCCAAGGCCGTGGGTTCGATCCCCACACGGGCCAGTTGCTTTTCTCTCCAGCGATTGTTTAAGCTGTCTCAGAATGCAATTTTAGCGGAGGCAATGAAAACAGTAATTAACATTGCTTTTCTCTCCAGTGATCGTTTAAGCGTCCAGCCGGCAAAAATCTGTCTCAGACCGCAATTTTAGCGGAGGCAATGAAAACAGTAATTAACAGTAAGATACTCCCACATACAGTAAACAATCCCTCCCCTCTGCCCGTGATATAATTCAGGGAGTTAATGCATTAACTTAATTTCCACGGGCAGAAGAAACACCCCTTTTTATAAAGTCCCATAAGTACCCAGAAACATAACACATCCCCGTAAATCTTACATCCCCTGACAGCCCTGATCTGGGTGGACAACATATCCAAAAATCACCCAGATCGGACCAGGGGTTCAGAAATTCTATGGAAGTCATAGTTTTGCCCAGGCGAACGCAGGATTTCATGCCCAAAACAGTTCCACAGAATCGCAGCTAAGTGCCGCTGGGGGACCGGCCGGGAACCGCGAGGTTTTCATGTCGAAAATAGTTCCAGGACGTTCGCGGCTAGGTCCCCCTGAAGCCTATTCGCGGTTTTAGCCCATGCGAACAAGATGGCTGCCACCACGCGTTCGAATGTCGAATGGCGGCCACTTTGACTGTTCGGGAGTTCGAAGAACCAACGTTTAAAGTCCCAATAGGCACAATTAGGGTCTCTCTGCCGCAATAAATTAAAGGGGCCATAGTCACAGGGTAAAAGGCTGGCAAGTAGTCTTCTCCAAAGCCCAGTGGCTTTCGTCACATATCGCAAATATCCTCGTGACTGCGAGCCGCACGCCGTCACTGCACAGCTCATCCTCGTTAGTATAGTGGTGAGTATCCCCGCCTGTCACGCGGGAGACCGGGGTTCGATTCCCCGACGGGGAGTGCTATTTTTATTTCCTTTGGCCGCCTCCTCTAATATGCACAAGACGCGGGAGCATTCGCTTGTGTGGATCAGCATGAACGCCAGCTCCCCCCTGCCGTGGCCGGTTAGCTCAGTTGGTTAGAGAGTGGTGCTAATATCGCCAAGGCCGTGGGTTCGATCCCCACACGGGCCAGTTGCTTTTCTCTCCAGCGATTGTTTAAGCTGTCTCAGAATGCAATTTTAGCGGAGGCAATGAAAACAGTAATTAACATTGCTTTTCTCTCCAGTGATCGTTTAAGCGTCCAGCCGGCAAAAATCTGTCTCAGACCGCAATTTTAGCGGAGGCAATGAAAACAGTAATTAACAGTAAGATACTCCCACATACAGTAAACAATCCCTCCCCTCTGCCCGTGATATAATTCAGGGAGTTAATGCATTAACTTAATTTCCACGGGCAGAAGAAACACCCCTTTTTATAAAGTCCCATAAGTACCCAGAAACATAACACATCCCCGTAAATCTTACATCCCCTGACAGCCCTGATCTGGGTGGACAACATATCCAAAAATCACCCAGATCGGACCAGGGGTTCAGAAATTCTATGGAAGTCATAGTTTTGCCCAGGCGAACGCAGGATTTCATGCCCAAAACAGTTCCACAGAATCGCAGCTAAGTGCCGCTGGGGGACCGGCCGCGAACCGCGAGGTTTTCATGTCGAAAATAGTTCCAGGACGTTCGCGGCTAGGTCCCCCTGAAGCCTATTCGCGGTTTTAGCCCATGCGAACAAGATGGCTGCCACCACGCGTTCGAATGTCGAATGGCGGCCACTTTGACTGTTCGGGAGTTCGAAGAACCAACGTTTAAAGTCCCAATAGGCACAATTAGGGTCTCTCTGCCGCAATAAATTAAAGGGGCCATAGTCACAGGGTAAAAGGCTGGCAAGTAGTCTTCTCCAAAGCCCAGTGGCTTTCGTCACATATCGCAAATATCCCCGTGACTGCGAGCCGCACGCCGTCACTGCACAGCTCATCCTCGTTAGTATAGTGGTGAGTATCCCCGCCTGTCACGCGGGAGACCGGGGTTCGATTCCCCGACGGGGAGTGCTATTTTTATTTCCTTTGGCCGCCTCCTCTAATATGCACAAGACGCGGGAGCATTCGCTTGTGTGGATCAGCATGAACGCCAGCTCCCCCTGCCGTGGCCGGTTCGCTCAGTTGGTTAGAGCGTGGTGCTAATAACGCCAAGGCCGTGGGTTCGATCCCCACACGGGCCAGTTGCTTTTCTCTCCAGCGATTGTTTAAGCTGTCTCAGAATGCAATTTTAGCGGAGGCAATGAAAACAGTAATTAACATTGCTTTTCTCTCCAGTGATCGTTTAAGCGTCCAGCCGGCAAAAATCTGTCTCAGACCGCAATTTTAGCGGAGGCAATGAAAACAGTAATTAACAGTAAGATACTCCCACATACAGTAAACAATCCCTCCCCTCTGCCCGTGATATAATTCAGGGAGTTAATGCATTAACTTAATTTCCACGGGCAGAAGAAACACCCCTTTTTATAAAGTCCCATAAGTACCCAGAAACATAACACATCCCCGTAAATCTTACATCCCCTGACAGCCCTGATCTGGGTGGACAACATATCCAAAAATCACCCAGATCGGACCAGGGGTTCAGAAATTCTATGGAAGTCATAGTTTTGCCCAGGCGAACGCAGGATTTCATGCCCAAAACAGTTCCACAGAATCGCAGCTAAGTGCCGCTGGGGGACCGGCCGGGAACCGCGAGGTTTTCATGTCGAAAATAGTTCCAGGACGTTCGCGGCTAGGTCCCCCTGAAGCCTATTCGCGGTTTTAGCCCATGCGAACAAGATGGCTGCCACCACGCGTTCGAATGTCGAATGGCGGCCACTTTGACTGTTCGGGAGTTCGAAGAACCAACGTTTAAAGTCCCAATAGGCACAATTAGGGTCTCTCTGCCGCAATAAATTAAAGGGGCCATAGTCACAGGGTAAAAGGCTGGCAAGTAGTCTTCTCCAAAGCCCAGTGGCTTTCGTCACATATCGCAAATATCCTCATGACTGCGAGCCGCACGCCGTCACTGCACAGCTCATCCTCGTTAGTATAGTGGTGAGTATCCCCGCCTGTCACGCGGGAGACCGGGGTTCGATTCCCCGACGGGGAGTGCTATTTTTATTTCCTTTGGCCGCCTCCTCTAATATGCACAAGACGCGGGAGCATTCGCTTGTGTGGATCAGCATGAACGCCAGCTCCCCCCTGCCGTGGCCGGTTAGCTCAGTTGGTTAGAGCGTGGTGCTAATATCGCCAAGGCCGTGGGTTCGATCCCCACACGGGCCAGTTGCTTTTCTCTCCAGCGATTGTTTAAGCTGTCTCAGAATGCAATTTTAGCGGAGGCAATGAAAACAGTAATTAACATTGCTTTTCTCTCCAGTGATCGTTTAAGCGTCCAGCCGGCAAAAATCTGTCTCAGACCGCAATTTTAGCGGAGGCAATGAAAACAGTAATTAACAGTAAGATACTCCCACATACAGTAAACAATCCCTCCCCTCTGCCCGTGATATAATTCAGGGAGTTAATGCATTAACTTAATTTCCACGGGCAGAAGAAACACCCCTTTTTATAAAGTCCCATAAGTACCCAGAAACATAACACATCCCCGTAAATCTTACATCCCCTGACAGCCCTGATCTGGGTGGACAACATATCCAAAAATCACCCAGATCGGACCAGGGGTTCAGAAATTCTATGGAAGTCATAGTTTTGCCCAGGCGAACGCAGGATTTCATGCCCAAAACAGTTCCACAGAATCGCAGCTAAGTGCCGCTGGGGGACCGGCCGGGAACCGCGAGGTTTTCATGTCGAAAATAGTTCCAGGACGTTCGCGGCTAGGTCCCCCTGAAGCCTATTCGCGGTTTTAGCCCATGCGAACAAGATGGCTGCCACCACGCGTTCGAATGTCGAATGGCGGCCACTTTGACTGTTCGGGAGTTCGAAGAACCAACGTTTAAAGTCCCAATAGGCACAATTAGGGTCTCTCTGCCGCAATAAATTAAAGGGGCCATAGTCACAGGGTAAAAGGCTGGCAAGTAGTCTTCTCCAAAGCCCAGTGGCTTTCGTCACATATCGCAAATATCCTCGTGACTGCGAGCCGCACGCCGTCACTGCACAGCTCATCCTCGTTAGTATAGTGGTGAGTATCCCCGCCTGTCACGCGGGAGACCGGGGTTCGATTCCCCGACGGGGAGTGCTATTTTTATTTCCTTTGGCCGCCTCCTCTAATATGCACAAGACGCGGGAGCATTCGCTTGTGTGGATCAGCATGAACGCCAGCTCCCCCCTGCCGTGGCCGGTTAGCTCAGTTGGTTAGAGCGTGGTGCTAATATCGCCAAGGCCGTGGGTTCGATCCCCACACGGGCCAGTTGCTTTTCTCTCCAGCGATTGTTTAAGCTGTCTCAGAATGCAATTTTAGCGGAGGCAATGAAAACAGTAATTAACATTGCTTTTCTCTCCAGTGATCGTTTAAGCGTCCAGCCGGCAAAAATCTGTCTCAGACCGCAATTTTAGCGGAGGCAATGAAAACAGTAATTAACAGTAAGATACTCCCACATACAGTAAACAATCCCTCCCCTCTGCCCGTGATATAATTCAGGGAGTTAATGCATTAACTTAATTTCCACGGGCAGAAGAAACACCCCTTTTTATAAAGTCCCATAAGTACCCAGAAACATAACACATCCCCGTAAATCTTACATCCCCTGACAGCCCTGATCTGGGTGGACAACATATCCAAAAATCACCCAGATCGGACCAGGGGTTCAGAAATTCTATGGAAGTCATAGTTTTGCCCAGGCGAACGCAGGATTTCATGCCCAAAACAGTTTCACAGAATCGCAGCTAAGTGCCGCTGGGGGACCGGCCGGGAACCGCGAGGTTTTCATGTCGAAAATAGTTCCAGGACGTTCGCGGCTAGGTCCCCCTGAAGCCTATTCGCGGTTTTAGCCCATGCGAACAAGATGGCTGCCACCACGCGTTCGAATGTCGAATGGCGGCCACTTTGACTGTTCGGGAGTTCGAAGAACCAACGTTTAAAGTCCCAATAGGCACAATTAGGGTCTCTCTGCCGCAATAAATTAAAGGGGCCATAGTCACAGGGTAAAAGGCTGGCAAGTAGTCTTCTCCAAAGCCCAGTGGCTTTCGTCACATATCGCAAATATCCTCGTGACTGCGAGCCGCACGCCGTCACTGCACAGCTCATCCTCGTTAGTATAGTGGTGAGTATCCCCGCCTGTCACGCGGGAGACCGGGGTTCGATTCCCCGACGGGGAGTGCTATTTTTATTTCCTTTGGCCGCCTCCTCTAATATGCACAAGACGCGGGAGCATTCGCTTGTGTGGATCAGCATGAACGCCAGCTCCCCCCTGCCGTGGCCGGTTAGCTCAGTTGGTTAGAGCGTGGTGCTAATATCGCCAAGGCCGTGGGTTCGATCCCCACACGGGCCAGTTGCTTTTCTCTCCAGCGATTGTTTAAGCTGTCTCAGAATGCAATTTTAGCGGAGGCAATGAAAACAGTAATTAACATTGCTTTTCTCTCCAGTGATCGTTTAAGCGTCCAGCCGGCAAAAATCTGTCTCAGACCGCAATTTTAGCGGAGGCAATGAAAACAGTAATTAACAGTAAGATACTCCCACATACAGTAAACAATCCCTCCCCTCTGCCCGTGATATAATTCAGGGAGTTAATGCATTAACTTAATTTCCACGGGCAGAAGAAACACCCCTTTTTATAAAGTCCCATAAGTACCCAGAAACATAACACATCCCCGTAAATCTTACATCCCCTGACAGCCCTGATCTGGGTGGACAACATATCCAAAAATCACCCAGATCGGACCAGGGGTTCAGAAATTCTATGGAAGTCATAGTTTTGCCCAGGCGAACGCAGGATTTCATGCCCAAAACAGTTCCACAGAATCGCAGCTAAGTGCCGCTGGGGGACCGGCCGGGAACCGCGAGGTTTTCATGTCGAAAATAGTTCCAGGACGTTCGCGGCTAGGTCCCCCTGAAGCCTATTCGCGGTTTTAGCCCATGCGAACAAGATGGCTGCCACCACGCGTTCGAATGTCGAATGGCGGCCACTTTGACTGTTCGGGAGTTCGAAGAACCAACGTTTAAAGTCCCAATAGGCACAATTAGGGTCTCTCTGCCGCAATAAATTAAAGGGGCCATAGTCACAGGGTAAAAGGCTGGCAAGTAGTCTTCTCCAAAGCCCAGTGGCTTTCGTCACATATCGCAAATATCCCCGTGACTGCGAGCCGCACGCCGTCACTGCACAGCTCATCCTCGTTAGTATAGTGGTGAGTATCCCCGCCTGTCACGCGGGAGACCGGGGTTCGATTCCCCGACGGGGAGTGCTATTTTTATTTCCTTTGGCCGCCTCCTCTAATATGCACAAGACGCGGGAGCATTCGCTTGTGTGGATCAGCATGAACGCCAGCTCCCCCCTGCCGTGGCCGGTTAGCTCAGTTGGTTAGAGCGTGGTGCTAATAACGCCAAGGCCGTGGGTTCGATCCCCACACGGGCCAGTTGCTTTTCTCTCCAGCGATTGTTTAAGCTGTCTCAGAATGCAATTTTAGCGGAGGCAATGAAAACAGTAATTAACATTGCTTTTCTCTCCAGTGATCGTTTAAGCGTCCAGCCGGCAAAAATCTGTCTCAGACCGCAATTTTAGCGGAGGCAATGAAAACAGTAATTAACAGTAAGATACTCCCACATACAGTAAACAATCCCTCCCCTCTGCCCGTGATATAATTCAGGGAGTTAATGCATTAACTTAATTTCCACGGGCAGAAGAAACACCCCTTTTTATAAAGTCCCATAAGTACCCAGAAACATAACACATCCCCGTAAATCTTACATCCCCTGACAGCCCTGATCTGGGTGGACAACATATCCAAAAATCACCCAGATCGGACCAGGGGTTCATAAATTCTATGGAAGTCATAGTTTTGCCCAGGCGAACGCAGGATTTCATGCCCAAAACAGTTCCACAGAATCGCAGCTAAGTGCCGCTGGGGGACCGGCCGGGAACCGCGAGGTTTTCATGTCGAAAATAGTTCCAGGACGTTCGCGGCTAGGTCCCCCTGAAGCCTATTCGCGGTTTTAGCCCATGCGAACAAGATGGCTGCCACCACGCGTTCGAATGTCGAATGGCGGCCACTTTGACTGTTCGGGAGTTCGAAGAACCAACGTTTAAAGTCCCAATAGGCACAATTAGGGTCTCTCTGCCGCAATAAATTAAAGGGGCCATAGTCACAGGGTAAAAGGCTGGCAAGTAGTCTTCTCCAAAGCCCAGTGGCTTTCGTCACATATCGCAAATATCCTCGTGACTGCGAGCCGCACGCCGTCACTGCACAGCTCATCCTCGTTAGTATAGTGGTGAGTATCCCCGCCTGTCACGCGGGAGACCGGGGTTCGATTCCCCGACGGGGAGTGCTATTTTTATTTCCTTTGGCCGCCTCCTCTAATATGCACAAGACGCGGGAGCATTCGCTTGTGTGGATCAGCATGAACGCCAGCTCCCCCCTGCCGTGGCCGGTTAGCTCAGTTGGTTAGAGCGTGGTGCTAATAACGCCAAGGCCGTGGGTTCGATCCCCACACGGGCCAGTTGCTTTTCTCTCCAGCGATTGTTTAAGCTGTCTCAGAATGCAATTTTAGCGGAGGCAATGAAAACAGTAATTAACATTGCTTTTCTCTCCAGTGATCGTTTAAGCGTCCAGCCGGCAAAAATCTGTCTCAGACCGCAATTTTAGCGGAGGCAATGAAAACAGTAATTAACAGTAAGATACTCCCACATACAGTAAACAATCCCTCCCCTCTGCCCGTGATATAATTCAGGGAGTTAATGCATTAACTTAATTTCCACGGGCAGAAGAAACACCCCTTTTTATAAAGTCCCATAAGTACCCAGAAACATAACACATCCCCGTAAATCTTACATCCCCTGACAGCCCTGATCTGGGTGGACAACATATCCAAAAATCACCCAGATCGGACCAGGGGTTCAGAAATTCTATGGAAGTCATAGTTTTGCCCAGGCGAACGCAGGATTTCATGCCCAAAACAGTTCCACAGAATCGCAGCTAAGTGCCGCTGGGGGACCGGCCGGGAACCGCGAGGTTTTCATGTCGAAAATAGTTCCAGGACGTTCGCGGCTAGGTCCCCCTGAAGCCTATTCGCGGTTTTAGCCCATGCGAACAAGATGGCTGCCACCACGCGTTCGAATGTCGAATGGCGGCCACTTTGACTGTTCGGGAGTTCGAAGAACCAACGTTTAAAGTCCCAATAGGCACAATTAGGGTCTCTCTGCCGCAATAAATTAAAGGGGCCATAGTCACAGGGTAAAAGGCTGGCAAGTAGTCTTCTCCAAAGCCCAGTGGCTTTCGTCACATATCGCAAATATCCCCGTGACTGCGAGCCGCACGCCGTCACTGCACAGCTCATCCTCGTTAGTATAGTGGTGAGTATCCCCGCCTGTCACGCGGGAGACCGGGGTTCGATTCCCCGACGGGGAGTGCTATTTTTATTTCCTTTGGCCGCCTCCTCTAATATGCACAAGACGCGGGAGCATTCGCTTGTGTGGATCAGCATGAACGCCAGCTCCCCCCTGCCGTGGCCGGTTAGCTCAGTTGGTTAGAGCGTGGTGCTAATAACGCCAAGGCCGTGGGTTCGATCCCCACACGGGCCAGTTGCTTTTCTCTCCAGCGATTGTTTAAGCTGTCTCAGAATGCAATTTTAGCGGAGGCAATGAAAACAGTAATTAACATTGCTTTTCTCTCCAGTGATCGTTTAAGCGTCCAGCCGGCAAAAATCTGTCTCAGACCGCAATTTTAGCGGAGGCAATGAAAACAGTAATTAACAGTAAGATACTCCCACATACAGTAAACAATCCCTCCCCTCTGCCCGTGATATAATTCAGGGAGTTAATGCATTAACTTAATTTCCACGGGCAGAAGAAACACCCCTTTTTATAAAGTCCCATAAGTACCCAGAAACATAACACATCCCCGTAAATCTTACATCCCCTGACAGCCCTGATCTGGGTGGACAACATATCCAAAAATCACCCAGATCGGACCAGGGGTTCAGAAATTCTATGGAAGTCATAGTTTTGCCCAGGCGAACGCAGGATTTCATGCCCAAAACAGTTCCACAGAATCGCAGCTAAGTGCCACTGGGGGACCGGCCGGGAACCGCGAGGTTTTCATGTCGAAAATAGTTCCAGGACGTTCGCGGCTAGGTCCCCCTGAAGCCTATTCGCGGTTTTAGCCCATGCGAACAAGATGGCTGCCACCACGCGTTCGAATGTCGAATGGCGGCCACTTTGACTGTTCGGGAGTTCGAAGAACCAACGTTTAAAGTCCCAATAGGCACAATTAGGGTCTCTCTGCCGCAATAAATTAAAGGGGCCATAGTCACAGGGTAAAAGGCTGGCAAGTAGTCTTCTCCAAAGCCCAGTGGCTTTCGTCACATATCGCAAATATCCCCGTGACTGCGAGCCGCACGCCGTCACTGCACAGCTCATCCTCGTTAGTATAGTGGTGAGTATCCCCGCCTGTCACGCGGGAGACCGGGGTTCGATTCCCCGACGGGGAGTGCTATTTTTATTTCCTTTGGCCGCCTCCTCTAATATGCACAAGACGCGGGAGCATTCGCTTGTGTGGATCAGCATGAACGCCAGCTCCCCCCTGCCGTGGCCGGTTAGCTCAGTTGGTTAGAGCGTGGTGCTAATAACGCCAAGGCCGTGGCTTCGATCCCCACACGGGCCAGTTGCTTTTCTCTCCAGCGATTGTTTAAGCTGTCTCAGAATGCAATTTTAGCGGAGGCAATGAAAACAGTAATTAACATTGCTTTTCTCTCCAGTGATCGTTTAAGCGTCCAGCCGGCAAAAATCTGTCTCAGACCGCAATTTTAGCGGAGGCAATGAAAACAGTAATTAACAGTAAGATACTCCCACATACAGTAAACAATCCCTCCCCTCTGCCCGTGATATAATTCAGGGAGTTAATGCATTAACTTAATTTCCACGGGCAGAAGAAACACCCCTTTTTATAAAGTCCCATAAGTACCCAGAAACATAACACATCCCCGTAAATCTTACATCCCCTGACAGCCCTGATCTGGGTGGACAACATATCCAAAAATCACCCAGATCGGACCAGGGGTTCAGAAATTCTATGGAAGTCATAGTTTTGCCCAGGCGAACGCAGGATTTCATGCCCAAAACAGTTCCACAGAATCGCAGCTAAGTGCCGCTGGGGGACCGGCCGGGAACCGCGAGGTTTTCATGTCGAAAATAGTTCCAGGACGTTCGCGGCTAGGTCCCCCTGAAGCCTATTCGCGGTTTTAGCCCATGCGAACAAGATGGCTGCCACCACGCGTTCGAATGTCGAATGGCGGCCACTTTGACTGTTCGGGAGTTCGAAGAACCAACGTTTAAAGTCCCAATAGGCACAATTAGGGTCTCTCTGCCGCAATAAATTAAAGGGGCCATAGTCACAGGGTAAAAGGCTGGCAAGTAGTCTTCTCCAAAGCCCAGTGGCTTTCGTCACATATCGCAAATATCCTCGTGACTGCGAGCCGCACGCCGTCACTGCACAGCTCATCCTCGTTAGTATAGTGGTGAGTATCCCCGCCTGTCACGCGGGAGACCGGGGTTCGATTCCCCGACGGGGAGTGCTATTTTTATTTCCTTTGGCCGCCTCCTCTAATATGCACAAGACGCGGGAGCATTCGCTTGTGTGGATCAGCATGAACGCCAGCTCCCCCCTGCCGTGGCCGGTTAGCTCAGTTGGTTAGAGCGTGGTGCTAATATCGCCAAGGCCGTGGGTTCGATCCCCACACGGGCCAGTTGCTTTTCTCTCCAGCGATTGTTTAAGCTGTCTCAGAATGCAATTTTAGCGGAGGCAATGAAAACAGTAATTAACATTGCTTTTCTCTCCAGTGATCGTTTAAGCGTCCAGCCGGCAAAAATCTGTCTCAGACCGCAATTTTAGCGGAGGCAATGAAAACAGTAATTAACAGTAAGATACTCCCACATACAGTAAACAATCCCTCCCCTCTGCCCGTGATATAATTCAGGGAGTTAATGCATTAACTTAATTTCCACGGGCAGAAGAAACACCCCTTTTTATAAAGTCCCATAAGTACCCAGAAACATAACACATCCCCGTAAATCTTACATCCCCTGACAGCCCTGATCTGGGTGGACAACATATCCAAAAATCACCCAGATCGGACCAGGGGTTCAGAAATTCTATGGAAGTCATAGTTTTGCCCAGGCGAATGCAGGATTTCATGCCCAAAACAGTTCCACAGAATCGCAGCTAAGTGCCGCTGGGGGACCGGCCGGGAACCGCGAGGTTTTCATGTCGAAAATAGTTCCAGGACGTTCGCGGCTAGGTCCCCCTGAAGCCTATTCGCGGTTTTAGCCCATGCGAACAAGATGGCTGCCACCACGCGTTCGAATGTCGAATGGCGGCCACTTTGACTGTTCGGGAGTTCGAAGAACCAACGTTTAAAGTCCCAATAGGCACAATTAGGGTCTCTCTGCCGCAATAAATTAAAGGGGCCATAGTCACAGGGTAAAAGGCTGGCAAGTAGTCTTCTCCAAAGCCCAGTGGCTTTCGTCACATATCGCAAATATCCTCGTGACTGCGAGCCGCACGCCGTCACTGCACAGCTCATCCTCGTTAGTATAGTGGTGAGTATCCCCGCCTGTCACGCGGGAGACCGGGGTTCGATTCCCCGACGGGGAGTGCTATTTTTATTTCCTTTGGCCGCCTCCTCTAATATGCACAAGACGCGGGAGCATTCGCTTGTGTGGATCAGCATGAACGCCAGCTACCCCCTGCCGTGGCCGGTTAGCTCAGTTGGTTAGAGCGTGGTGCTAATAACGCCAAGGCCGTGGGTTCGATCCCCACACGGGCCAGTTGCTTTTCTCTCCAGCGATTGTTTAAGCTGTCTCAGAATGCAATTTTAGCGGAGGCAATGAAAACAGTAATTAACATTGCTTTTCTCTCCAGTGATCGTTTAAGCGTCCAGCCGGCAAAAATCTGTCTCAGACCGCAATTTTAGCGGAGGCAATGAAAACAGTAATTAACAGTAAGATACTCCCACATACAGTAAACAATCCCTCCCCTCTGCCCGTGATATAATTCAGGGAGTTAATGCATTAACTTAATTTCCACGGGCAGAAGAAACACCCCTTTTTATAAAGTCCCATAAGTACCCAGAAACATAACACATCCCCGTAAATCTTACATCCCCTGACAGCCCTGATCTGGGTGGACAACATATCCAAAAATCACCCAGATCGGACCAGGGGTTCAGAAATTCTATGGAAGTCATAGTTTTGCCCAGGCGAACGCAGGATTTCATGCCCAAAACAGTTCCACAGAATCGCAGCTAAGTGCCGCTGGGGGACCGGCCGGGAACCGCGAGGTTTTCATGTCGAAAATAGTTCCAGGACGTTCGCGGCTAGGTCCCCCTGAAACCTATTCGCGGTTTTAGCCCATGCGAACAAGATGGCTGCCACCACGCGTTCGAATGTCGAATGGCGGCCACTTTGACTGTTCGGGAGTTCGAAGAACCAACGTTTAAAGTCCCAATAGGCACAATTAGGGTCTCTCTGCCGCAATAAATTAAAGGGGCCATAGTCACAGGGTAAAAGGCTGGCAAGTAGTCTTCTCCAAAGCCCAGTGGCTTTCGTCACATATCGCAAATATCCTCGTGACTGCGAGCCGCACGCCGTCACTGCACAGCTCATCCTCGTTAGTATAGTGGTGAGTATCCCCGCCTGTCACGCGGGAGACCGGGGTTCGATTCCCCGACGGGGAGTGCTATTTTTATTTCCTTTGGCCGCCTCCTCTAATATGCACAAGACGCGGGAGCATTCGCTTGTGTGGATCAGCATGAACGCCAGCTCCCCCCTGCCGTGGCCGGTTAGCTCAGTTGGTTAGAGCGTGGTGCTAATAACGCCAAGGCCGTGGGTTCGATCCCCACACGGGCCAGTTGCTTTTCTCTCCAGCGATTGTTTAAGCTGTCTCAGAATGCAATTTTAGCGGAGGCAATGAAAACAGTAATTAACATTGCTTTTCTCTCCAGTGATCGTTTAAGCGTCCAGCCGGCAAAAATCTGTCTCAGACCGCAATTTTAGCGGAGGCAATGAAAACAGTAATTAACAGTAAGATACTCCCACATACAGTAAACAATCCCTCCCCTCTGCCCGTGATATAATTCAGGGAGTTAATGCATTAACTTAATTTCCACGGGCAGAAGAAACACCCCTTTTTATAAAGTCCCATAAGTACCCAGAAACATAACACATCCCCGTAAATCTTACATCCCCTGACAGCCCTGATCTGGGTGGACAACATATCCAAAAATCACCCAGATCGGACCAGGGGTTCAGAAATTCTATGGAAGTCATAGTTTTGCCCAGGCGAACGCAGGATTTCATGCCCAAAACAGTTCCACAGAATCGCAGCTAAGTGCCGCTGGGGGACCGGCCGGGAACCGCGAGGTTTTCATGTCGAAAATAGTTCCAGGACGTTCGCGGCTAGGTCCCCCTGAAGCCTATTCGCGGTTTTAGCCCATGCGAACAAGATGGCTGCCACCACGCGTTCGAATGTCGAATGGCGGCCACTTTGACTGTTCGGGAGTTCGAAGAACCAACGTTTAAAGTCCCAATAGGCACAATTAGGGTCTCTCTGCCGCAATAAATTAAAGGGGCCATAGTCACAGGGTAAAAGGCTGGCAAGTAGTCTTCTCCAAAGCCCAGTGGCTTTCGTCACATATCGCAAATATCCCCGTGACTGCGAGCCGCACGCCGTCACTGCACAGCTCATCCTCATTAGTATAGTGGTGAGTATCCCCGCCTGTCACGCGGGAGACCGGGGTTCGATTCCCCGACGGGGAGTGCTATTTTTATTTCCTTTGGCCGCCTCCTCTAATATGCACAAGACGCGGGAGCATTCGCTTGTGTGGATCAGCATGAACGCCAGCTCCCCCCTGCCGTGGCCGGTTAGCTCAGTTGGTTAGAGTGTGGTGCTAATAACGCCAAGGCCGTGGGTTCGATCCCCACACGGGCCAGTTGCTTTTCTCTCCAGCGATTGTTTAAGCTGTCTCAGAATGCAATTTTAGCGGAGGCAATGAAAACAGTAATTAACATTGCTTTTCTCTCCAGTGATCGTTTAAGCGTCCAGCCGGCAAAAATCTGTCTCAGACCGCAATTTTAGCGGAGGCAATAAAAACAGTAATTAACAGTAAGATACTCCCACATACAGTAAACAATCCCTCCCCTCTGCCCGTGATATAATTCAGGGAGTTAATGCATTAACTTAATTTCCACGGGCAGAAGAAACACCCCTTTTTATAAAGTCCCATAAGTACCCAGAAACATAACACATCCCCGTAAATCTTACATCCCCTGACAGCCCTGATCTGGGTGGACAACATATCCAAAAATCACCCAGATCGGACCAGGGGTTCAGAAATTCTATGGAAGTCATAGTTTTGCCCAGGCGAACGCAGGATTTCATGCCCAAAACAGTTCCACAGAATCGCAGCTAAGTGCCGCTGGGGGACCGGCCGGGAACCGCGAGGTTTTCATGTCGAAAATAGTTCCAGGACGTTCGCGGCTAGGTCCCCCTGAAGCCTATTCGCGGTTTTAGCCGATGCGAACAAGATGGCTGCCACCACGCGTTCGAATGTCGAATGGCGGCCACTTTGACTGTTCGGGAGTTCGAAGAACCAACGTTTAAAGTCCCAATAGGCACAATTAGGGTCTCTCTGCCGCAATAAATTAAAGGGGCCATAGTCACAGGGTAAAAGGCTGGCAAGTAGTCTTCTCCAAAGCCCAGTGGCTTTCGTCACATATCGCAAATATCCCCGTGACTGCGAGCCGCACGCCGTCACTGCACAGCTCATCCTCGTTAGTATAGTGGTGAGTATCCCCGCCTGTCACGCGGGAGACCGGGGTTCGATTCCCCGACGGGGAGTGCTATTTTTATTTCCTTTGGCCGCCTCCTCTAATATGCACAAGACGCGGGAGCATTCGCTTGTGTGGATCAGCATGAACGCCAGCTCCCCCCTGCCGTGGCCGGTTAGCTCAGTTGGTTAGAGCGTGGTGCTAATAACGCCAAGGCCGTGGGTTCGATCCCCACACGGGCCAGTTGCTTTTCTCTCCAGCGATTGTTTAAGCTGTCTCAGAATGCAATTTTAGCGGAGGCAATGAAAACAGTAATTAACATTGCTTTTCTCTCCAGTGATCGTTTAAGCGTCCAGCCGGCAAAAATCTGTCTCAGACCGCAATTTTAGCGGAGGCAATGAAAACAGTAATTAACAGTAAGATACTCCCACATACAGTAAACAATCCCTCCCCTCTGCCCGTGATATAATTCAGGGAGTTAATGCATTAACTTAATTTCCACGGGCAGAAGAAACACCCCTTTTTATAAAGTCCCATAAGTACCCAGAAACATAACACATCCCCGTAAATCTTACATCCCCTGACAGCCCTGATCTGGGTGGACAACATATCCAAAAATCACCCAGATCGGACCAGGGGTTCATAAATTCTATGGAAGTCATAGTTTTGCCCAGGCGAACGCAGGATTTCATGCCCAAAACAGTTCCACAGAATCGCAGCTAAGTGCCGCTGGGGGACCGGCCGGGAACCGCGAGGTTTTCATGTCGAAAATAGTTCCAGGACGTTCGCGGCTAGGTCCCCCTGAAGCCTATTCGCGGTTTTAGCCCATGCGAACAAGATGGCTGCCACCACGCGTTCGAATGTCGAATGGCGGCCACTTTGACTGTTCGGGAGTTCGAAGAACCAACGTTTAAAGTCCCAATAGGCACAATTAGGGTCTCTCTGCCGCAATAAATTAAAGGGGCCATAGTCACAGGGTAAAAGGCTGGCAAGTAGTCTTCTCCAAAGCCCAGTGGCTTTCGTCACATATCGCAAATATCCCCGTGACTGCGAGCCGCACGCCGTCACTGCACAGCTCATCCTCGTTAGTATAGTGGTGAGTATCCCCGCCTGTCACGCGGGAGACCGGGGTTCGATTCCCCGACGGGGAGTGCTATTTTTATTTCCTTTGGCCGCCTCCTCTAATATGCACAAGACGCGGGAGCATTCGCTTGTGTGGATCAGCATGAACGCCAGCTACCCCCTGCCGTGGCCGGTTAGCTCAGTTGGTTAGAGCGTGGTGCTAATATCGCCAAGGCCGTGGGTTCGATCCCCACACGGGCCAGTTGCTTTTCTCTCCAGCGATTGTTTAAGCTGTCTCAGAATGCAATTTTAGCGGAGGCAATGAAAACAGTAATTAACATTGCTTTTCTCTCCAGTGATCGTTTAAGCGTCCAGCCGGCAAAAATCTGTCTCAGACCGCAATTTTAGCGGAGGCAATGAAAACAGTAATTAACAGTAAGATACTCCCACATACAGTAAACAATCCCTCCCCTCTGCCCGTGATATAATTCAGGGAGTTAATGCATTAACTTAATTTCCACGGGCAGAAGAAACACCCCTTTTTATAAAGTCCCATAAGTACCCAGAAACATAACACATCCCCGTAAATCTTACATCCCCTGACAGCCCTGATCTGGGTGGACAACATATCCAAAAATCACCCAGATCGGACCAGGGGTTCAGAAATTCTATGGAAGTCATAGTTTTGCCCAGGCGAACGCAGGATTTCATGCCCAAAACAGTTCCACAGAATCGCAGCTAAGTGCCGCTGGGGGACCGGCCGGGAACCGCGAGGTTTTCATGTCGAAAATAGTTCCAGGACGTTCGCGGCTAGGTCCCCCTGAAACCTATTCGCGGTTTTAGCCCATGCGAACAAGATGGCTGCCACCACGCGTTCGAATGTCGAATGGCGGCCACTTTGACTGTTCGGGAGTTCGAAGAACCAACGTTTAAAGTCCCAATAGGCACAATTAGGGTCTCTCTGCCGCAATAAATTAAAGGGGCCATAGTCACAGGGTAAAAGGCTGGCAAGTAGTCTTCTCCAAAGCCCAGTGGCTTTCGTCACATATCGCAAATATCCTCGTGACTGCGAGCCGCACGCCGTCACTGCACAGCTCATCCTCGTTAGTATAGTGGTGAGTATCCCCGCCTGTCACGCGGGAGACCGGGGTTCGATTCCCCGACGGGGAGTGCTATTTTTATTTCCTTTGGCCGCCTCCTCTAATATGCACAAGACGCGGGAGCATTCGCTTGTGTGGATCAGCATGAACGCCAGCTCCCCCCTGCCGTGGCCGGTTAGCTCAGTTGGTTAGAGCGTGGTGCTAATAACGCCAAGGCCGTGGGTTCGATCCCCACACGGGCCAGTTGCTTTTCTCTCCAGCGATTGTTTAAGCTGTCTCAGAATGCAATTTTAGCGGAGGCAATGAAAACAGTAATTAACATTGCTTTTCTCTCCAGTGATCGTTTAAGCGTCCAGCCGGCAAAAATCTGTCTCAGACCGCAATTTTAGCGGAGGCAATGAAAACAGTAATTAACAGTAAGATACTCCCACATACAGTAAACAATCCCTCCCCTCTGCCCGTGATATAATTCAGGGAGTTAATGCATTAACTTAATTTCCACGGGCAGAAGAAACACCCCTTTTTATAAAGTCCCATAAGTACCCAGAAACATAACACATCCCCGTAAATCTTACATCCCCTGACAGCCCTGATCTGGGTGGACAACATATCCAAAAATCACCCAGATCGGACCAGGGGTTCAGAAATTCTATGGAAGTCATAGTTTTGCCCAGGCGAACGCAGGATTTCATGCCCAAAACAGTTCCACAGAATCGCAGCTAAGTGCCGCTGGGGGACCGGCCGGGAACCGCGAGGTTTTCATGTCGAAAATAGTTCCAGGACGTTCGCGGCTAGGTCCCCCTGAAGCCTATTCGCGGTTTTAGCCCATGCGAACAAGATGGCTGCCACCACGCGTTCGAATGTCGAATGGCGGCCACTTTGACTGTTCGGGAGTTCGAAGAACCAACGTTTAAAGTCCCAATAGGCACAATTAGGGTCTCTCTGCCGCAATAAATTAAAGGGGCCATAGTCACAGGGTAAAAGGCTGGCAAGTAGTCTTCTCCAAAGCCCAGTGGCTTTCGTCACATATCGCAAATATCCCCGTGACTGCGAGCCGCACGCCGTCACTGCACAGCTCATCCTCGTTAGTATAGTGGTGAGTATCCCCGCCTGTCACGCGGGAGACCGGGGTTCGATTCCCCGACGGGGAGTGCTATTTTTATTTCCTTTGGCCGCCTCCTCTAATATGCACAAGACGCGGGAGCATTCGCTTGTGTGGATCAGCATGAACGCCAGCTCCCCCCTGCCGTGGCCGGTTAGCTCAGTTGGTTAGAGCGTGGTGCTAATAACGCCAAGGCCGTGGGTTCGATCCCCACACGGGCCAGTTGCTTTTCTCTCCAGCGATTGTTTAAGCTGTCTCAGAATGCAATTTTAGCGGAGGCAATGAAAACAGTAATTAACATTGCTTTTCTCTCCAGTGATCGTTTAAGCGTCCAGCCGGCAAAAATCTGTCTCAGACCGCAATTTTAGCGGAGGCAATGAAAACAGTAATTAACAGTAAGATACTCCCACATACAGTAAACAATCCCTCCCCTCTGCCCGTGATATAATTCAGGGAGTTAATGCATTAACTTAATTTCCACGGGCAGAAGAAACACCCCTTTTTATAAAGTCCCATAAGTACCCAGAAACATAACACATCCCCGTAAATCTTACATCCCCTGACAGCCCTGATCTGGGTGGACAACATATCCAAAAATCACCCAGATCGGACCAGGGGTTCAGAAATTCTATGGAAGTCATAGTTTTGCCCAGGCGAACGCAGGATTTCATGCCCAAAACAGTTCCACAGAATCGCAGCTAAGTGCCGCTGGGGGACCGGCCGGGAACCGCGAGGTTTTCATGTCGAAAATAGTTCCAGGACGTTCGCGGCTAGGTCCCCCTGAAGCCTATTCGCGGTTTTAGCCGATGCGAACAAGATGGCTGCCACCACGCGTTCGAATGTCGAATGGCGGCCACTTTGACTGTTCGGGAGTTCGAAGAACCAACGTTTAAAGTCCCAATAGGCACAATTAGGGTCTCTCTGCCGCAATAAATTAAAGGGGCCATAGTCACAGGGTAAAAGGCTGGCAAGTAGTCTTCTCCAAAGCCCAGTGGCTTTCGTCACATATCGCAAATATCCCCGTGACTGCGAGCCGCACGCCGTCACTGCACAGCTCATCCTCGTTAGTATAGTGGTGAGTATCCCCGCCTGTCACGCGGGAGACCGGGGTTCGATTCCCCGACGGGGAGTGCTATTTTTATTTCCTTTGGCCGCCTCCTCTAATATGCACAAGACGCGGGAGCATTCGCTTGTGTGGATCAGCATGAACGCCAGCTCCCCCCTGCCGTGGCCGGTTAGCTCAGTTGGTTAGAGCGTGGTGCTAATAACGCCAAGGCCGTGGGTTCGATCCCCACACGGGCCAGTTGCTTTTCTCTCCAGCGATTGTTTAAGCTGTCTCAGAATGCAATTTTAGCGGAGGCAATGAAAACAGTAATTAACATTGCTTTTCTCTCCAGTGATCGTTTAAGCGTCCAGCCGGCAAAAATCTGTCTCAGACCGCAATTTTAGCGGAGGCAATGAAAACAGTAATTAACAGTAAGATACTCCCACATACAGTAAACAATCCCTCCCCTCTGCCCGTGATATAATTCAGGGAGTTAATGCATTAACTTAATTTCCACGGGCAGAAGAAACACCCCTTTTTATAAAGTCCCATAAGTACCCAGAAACATAACACATCCCCGTAAATCTTACATCCCCTGACAGCCCTGATCTGGGTGGACAACATATCCAAAAATCACCCAGATCGGACCAGGGGTTCAGAAATTCTATGGAAGTCATAGTTTTGCCCAGGCGAATGCAGGATTTCATGCCCAAAACAGTTCCACAGAATCGCAGCTAAGTGCCGCTGGGGGACCGGCCGGGAACCGCGAGGTTTTCATGTCGAAAATAGTTCCAGGACGTTCGCGGCTAGGTCCCCCTGAAGCCTATTCGCGGTTTTAGCCCATGCGAACAAGATGGCTGCCACCACGCGTTCGAATGTCGAATGGCGGCCACTTTGACTGTTCGGGAGTTCGAAGAACCAACGTTTAAAGTCCCAATAGGCACAATTAGGGTCTCTCTGCCGCAATAAATTAAAGGGGCCATAGTCACAGGGTAAAAGGCTGGCAAGTAGTCTTCTCCAAAGCCCAGTGGCTTTCGTCACATATCGCAAATATCCTCGTGACTGCGAGCCGCACGCCGTCACTGCACAGCTCATCCTCGTTAGTATAGTGGTGAGTATCCCCGCCTGTCACGCGGGAGACCGGGGTTCGATTCCCCGACGGGGAGTGCTATTTTTATTTCCTTTGGCCGCCTCCTCTAATATGCACAAGACGCGGGAGCATTCGCTTGTGTGGATCAGCATGAACGCCAGCTACCCCCTGCCGTGGCCGGTTAGCTCAGTTGGTTAGAGCGTGGTGCTAATAACGCCAAGGCCGTGGGTTCGATCCCCACACGGGCCAGTTGCTTTTCTCTCCAGCGATTGTTTAAGCTGTCTCAGAATGCAATTTTAGCGGAGGCAATGAAAACAGTAATTAACATTGCTTTTCTCTCCAGTGATCGTTTAAGCGTCCAGCCGGCAAAAATCTGTCTCAGACCGCAATTTTAGCGGAGGCAATGAAAACAGTAATTAACAGTAAGATACTCCCACATACAGTAAACAATCCCTCCCCTCTGCCCGTGATATAATTCAGGGAGTTAATGCATTAACTTAATTTCCACGGGCAGAAGAAACACCCCTTTTTATAAAGTCCCATAAGTACCCAGAAACATAACACATCCCCGTAAATCTTACATCCCCTGACAGCCCTGATCTGGGTGGACAACATATCCAAAAATCACCCAGATCGGACCAGGGGTTCAGAAATTCTATGGAAGTCATAGTTTTGCCCAGGCGAACGCAGGATTTCATGCCCAAAACAGTTCCACAGAATCGCAGCTAAGTGCCGCTGGGGGACCGGCCGGGAACCGCGAGGTTTTCATGTCGAAAATAGTTCCAGGACGTTCGCGGCTAGGTCCCCCTGAAACCTATTCGCGGTTTTAGCCCATGCGAACAAGATGGCTGCCACCACGCGTTCGAATGTCGAATGGCGGCCACTTTGACTGTTCGGGAGTTCGAAGAACCAACGTTTAAAGTCCCAATAGGCACAATTAGGGTCTCTCTGCCGCAATAAATTAAAGGGGCCATAGTCACAGGGTAAAAGGCTGGCAAGTAGTCTTCTCCAAAGCCCAGTGGCTTTCGTCACATATCGCAAATATCCTCGTGACTGCGAGCCGCACGCCGTCACTGCACAGCTCATCCTCGTTAGTATAGTGGTGAGTATCCCCGCCTGTCACGCGGGAGACCGGGGTTCGATTCCCCGACGGGGAGTGCTATTTTTATTTCCTTTGGCCGCCTCCTCTAATATGCACAAGACGCGGGAGCATTCGCTTGTGTGGATCAGCATGAACGCCAGCTCCCCCCTGCCGTGGCCGGTTAGCTCAGTTGGTTAGAGCGTGGTGCTAATAACGCCAAGGCCGTGGGTTCGATCCCCACACGGGCCAGTTGCTTTTCTCTCCAGCGATTGTTTAAGCTGTCTCAGAATGCAATTTTAGCGGAGGCAATGAAAACAGTAATTAACATTGCTTTTCTCTCCAGTGATCGTTTAAGCGTCCAGCCGGCAAAAATCTGTCTCAGACCGCAATTTTAGCGGAGGCAATGAAAACAGTAATTAACAGTAAGATACTCCCACATACAGTAAACAATCCCTCCCCTCTGCCCGTGATATAATTCAGGGAGTTAATGCATTAACTTAATTTCCACGGGCAGAAGAAACACCCCTTTTTATAAAGTCCCATAAGTACCCAGAAACATAACACATCCCCGTAAATCTTACATCCCCTGACAGCCCTGATCTGGGTGGACAACATATCCAAAAATCACCCAGATCGGACCAGGGGTTCAGAAATTCTATGGAAGTCATAGTTTTGCCCAGGCGAACGCAGGATTTCATGCCCAAAACAGTTCCACAGAATCGCAGCTAAGTGCCGCTGGGGGACCGGCCGGGAACCGCGAGGTTTTCATGTCGAAAATAGTTCCAGGACGTTCGCGGCTAGGTCCCCCTGAAGCCTATTCGCGGTTTTAGCCCATGCGAACAAGATGGCTGCCACCACGCGTTCGAATGTCGAATGGCGGCCACTTTGACTGTTCGGGAGTTCGAAGAACCAACGTTTAAAGTCCCAATAGGCACAATTAGGGTCTCTCTGCCGCAATAAATTAAAGGGGCCATAGTCACAGGGTAAAAGGCTGGCAAGTAGTCTTCTCCAAAGCCCAGTGGCTTTCGTCACATATCGCAAATATCCCCGTGACTGCGAGCCGCACGCCGTCACTGCACAGCTCATCCTCATTAGTATAGTGGTGAGTATCCCCGCCTGTCACGCGGGAGACCGGGGTTCGATTCCCCGACGGGGAGTGCTATTTTTATTTCCTTTGGCCGCCTCCTCTAATATGCACAAGACGCGGGAGCATTCGCTTGTGTGGATCAGCATGAACGCCAGCTCCCCCCTGCCGTGGCCGGTTAGCTCAGTTGGTTAGAGTGTGGTGCTAATAACGCCAAGGCCGTGGGTTCGATCCCCACACGGGCCAGTTGCTTTTCTCTCCAGCGATTGTTTAAGCTGTCTCAGAATGCAATTTTAGCGGAGGCAATGAAAACAGTAATTAACATTGCTTTTCTCTCCAGTGATCGTTTAAGCGTCCAGCCGGCAAAAATCTGTCTCAGACCGCAATTTTAGCGGAGGCAATAAAAACAGTAATTAACAGTAAGATACTCCCACATACAGTAAACAATCCCTCCCCTCTGCCCGTGATATAATTCAGGGAGTTAATGCATTAACTTAATTTCCACGGGCAGAAGAAACACCCCTTTTTATAAAGTCCCATAAGTACCCAGAAACATAACACATCCCCGTAAATCTTACATCCCCTGACAGCCCTGATCTGGGTGGACAACATATCCAAAAATCACCCAGATCGGACCAGGGGTTCAGAAATTCTATGGAAGTCATAGTTTTGCCCAGGCGAACGCAGGATTTCATGCCCAAAACAGTTCCACAGAATCGCAGCTAAGTGCCGCTGGGGGACCGGCCGGGAACCGCGAGGTTTTCATGTCGAAAATAGTTCCAGGACGTTCGCGGCTAGGTCCCCCTGAAGCCTATTCGCGGTTTTAGCCGATGCGAACAAGATGGCTGCCACCACGCGTTCGAATGTCGAATGGCGGCCACTTTGACTGTTCGGGAGTTCGAAGAACCAACGTTTAAAGTCCCAATAGGCACAATTAGGGTCTCTCTGCCGCAATAAATTAAAGGGGCCATAGTCACAGGGTAAAAGGCTGGCAAGTAGTCTTCTCCAAAGCCCAGTGGCTTTCGTCACATATCGCAAATATCCCCGTGACTGCGAGCCGCACGCCGTCACTGCACAGCTCATCCTCGTTAGTATAGTGGTGAGTATCCCCGCCTGTCACGCGGGAGACCGGGGTTCGATTCCCCGACGGGGAGTGCTATTTTTATTTCCTTTGGCCGCCTCCTCTAATATGCACAAGACGCGGGAGCATTCGCTTGTGTGGATCAGCATGAACGCCAGCTCCCCCCTGCCGTGGCCGGTTAGCTCAGTTGGTTAGAGCGTGGTGCTAATAACGCCAAGGCCGTGGGTTCGATCCCCACACGGGCCAGTTGCTTTTCTCTCCAGCGATTGTTTAAGCTGTCTCAGAATGCAATTTTAGCGGAGGCAATGAAAACAGTAATTAACATTGCTTTTCTCTCCAGTGATCGTTTAAGCGTCCAGCCGGCAAAAATCTGTCTCAGACCGCAATTTTAGCGGAGGCAATGAAAACAGTAATTAACAGTAAGATACTCCCACATACAGTAAACAATCCCTCCCCTCTGCCCGTGATATAATTCAGGGAGTTAATGCATTAACTTAATTTCCACGGGCAGAAGAAACACCCCTTTTTATAAAGTCCCATAAGTACCCAGAAACATAACACATCCCCGTAAATCTTACATCCCCTGACAGCCCTGATCTGGGTGGACAACATATCCAAAAATCACCCAGATCGGACCAGGGGTTCATAAATTCTATGGAAGTCATAGTTTTGCCCAGGCGAACGCAGGATTTCATGCCCAAAACAGTTCCACAGAATCGCAGCTAAGTGCCGCTGGGGGACCGGCCGGGAACCGCGAGGTTTTCATGTCGAAAATAGTTCCAGGACGTTCGCGGCTAGGTCCCCCTGAAGCCTATTCGCGGTTTTAGCCCATGCGAACAAGATGGCTGCCACCACGCGTTCGAATGTCGAATGGCGGCCACTTTGACTGTTCGGGAGTTCGAAGAACCAACGTTTAAAGTCCCAATAGGCACAATTAGGGTCTCTCTGCCGCAATAAATTAAAGGGGCCATAGTCACAGGGTAAAAGGCTGGCAAGTAGTCTTCTCCAAAGCCCAGTGGCTTTCGTCACATATCGCAAATATCCCCGTGACTGCGAGCCGCACGCCGTCACTGCACAGCTCATCCTCGTTAGTATAGTGGTGAGTATCCCCGCCTGTCACGCGGGAGACCGGGGTTCGATTCCCCGACGGGGAGTGCTATTTTTATTTCCTTTGGCCGCCTCCTCTAATATGCACAAGACGCGGGAGCATTCGCTTGTGTGGATCAGCATGAACGCCAGCTACCCCCTGCCGTGGCCGGTTAGCTCAGTTGGTTAGAGCGTGGTGCTAATATCGCCAAGGCCGTGGGTTCGATCCCCACACGGGCCAGTTGCTTTTCTCTCCAGCGATTGTTTAAGCTGTCTCAGAATGCAATTTTAGCGGAGGCAATGAAAACAGTAATTAACATTGCTTTTCTCTCCAGTGATCGTTTAAGCGTCCAGCCGGCAAAAATCTGTCTCAGACCGCAATTTTAGCGGAGGCAATGAAAACAGTAATTAACAGTAAGATACTCCCACATACAGTAAACAATCCCTCCCCTCTGCCCGTGATATAATTCAGGGAGTTAATGCATTAACTTAATTTCCACGGGCAGAAGAAACACCCCTTTTTATAAAGTCCCATAAGTACCCAGAAACATAACACATCCCCGTAAATCTTACATCCCCTGACAGCCCTGATCTGGGTGGACAACATATCCAAAAATCACCCAGATCGGACCAGGGGTTCAGAAATTCTATGGAAGTCATAGTTTTGCCCAGGCGAACGCAGGATTTCATGCCCAAAACAGTTCCACAGAATCGCAGCTAAGTGCCGCTGGGGGACCGGCCGGGAACCGCGAGGTTTTCATGTCGAAAATAGTTCCAGGACGTTCGCGGCTAGGTCCCCCTGAAACCTATTCGCGGTTTTAGCCCATGCGAACAAGATGGCTGCCACCACGCGTTCGAATGTCGAATGGCGGCCACTTTGACTGTTCGGGAGTTCGAAGAACCAACGTTTAAAGTCCCAATAGGCACAATTAGGGTCTCTCTGCCGCAATAAATTAAAGGGGCCATAGTCACAGGGTAAAAGGCTGGCAAGTAGTCTTCTCCAAAGCCCAGTGGCTTTCGTCACATATCGCAAATATCCTCGTGACTGCGAGCCGCACGCCGTCACTGCACAGCTCATCCTCGTTAGTATAGTGGTGAGTATCCCCGCCTGTCACGCGGGAGACCGGGGTTCGATTCCCCGACGGGGAGTGCTATTTTTATTTCCTTTGGCCGCCTCCTCTAATATGCACAAGACGCGGGAGCATTCGCTTGTGTGGATCAGCATGAACGCCAGCTCCCCCCTGCCGTGGCCGGTTAGCTCAGTTGGTTAGAGCGTGGTGCTAATAACGCCAAGGCCGTGGGTTCGATCCCCACACGGGCCAGTTGCTTTTCTCTCCAGCGATTGTTTAAGCTGTCTCAGAATGCAATTTTAGCGGAGGCAATGAAAACAGTAATTAACATTGCTTTTCTCTCCAGTGATCGTTTAAGCGTCCAGCCGGCAAAAATCTGTCTCAGACCGCAATTTTAGCGGAGGCAATGAAAACAGTAATTAACAGTAAGATACTCCCACATACAGTAAACAATCCCTCCCCTCTGCCCGTGATATAATTCAGGGAGTTAATGCATTAACTTAATTTCCACGGGCAGAAGAAACACCCCTTTTTATAAAGTCCCATAAGTACCCAGAAACATAACACATCCCCGTAAATCTTACATCCCCTGACAGCCCTGATCTGGGTGGACAACATATCCAAAAATCACCCAGATCGGACCAGGGGTTCAGAAATTCTATGGAAGTCATAGTTTTGCCCAGGCGAACGCAGGATTTCATGCCCAAAACAGTTCCACAGAATCGCAGCTAAGTGCCGCTGGGGGACCGGCCGGGAACCGCGAGGTTTTCATGTCGAAAATAGTTCCAGGACGTTCGCGGCTAGGTCCCCCTGAAGCCTATTCGCGGTTTTAGCCGATGCGAACAAGATGGCTGCCACCACGCGTTCGAATGTCGAATGGCGGCCACTTTGACTGTTCGGGAGTTCGAAGAACCAACGTTTAAAGTCCCAATAGGCACAATTAGGGTCTCTCTGCCGCAATAAATTAAAGGGGCCATAGTCACAGGGTAAAAGGCTGGCAAGTAGTCTTCTCCAAAGCCCAGTGGCTTTCGTCACATATCGCAAATATCCCCGTGACTGCGAGCCGCACGCCGTCACTGCACAGCTCATCCTCGTTAGTATAGTGGTGAGTATCCCCGCCTGTCACGCGGGAGACCGGGGTTCGATTCCCCGACGGGGAGTGCTATTTTTATTTCCTTTGGCCGCCTCCTCTAATATGCACAAGACGCGGGAGCATTCGCTTGTGTGGATCAGCATGAACGCCAGCTCCCCCCTGCCGTGGCCGGTTAGCTCAGTTGGTTAGAGCGTGGTGCTAATAACGCCAAGGCCGTGGGTTCGATCCCCACACGGGCCAGTTGCTTTTCTCTCCAGCGATTGTTTAAGCTGTCTCAGAATGCAATTTTAGCGGAGGCAATGAAAACAGTAATTAACATTGCTTTTCTCTCCAGTGATCGTTTAAGCGTCCAGCCGGCAAAAATCTGTCTCAGACCGCAATTTTAGCGGAGGCAATGAAAACAGTAATTAACAGTAAGATACTCCCACATACAGTAAACAATCCCTCCCCTCTGCCCGTGATATAATTCAGGGAGTTAATGCATTAACTTAATTTCCACGGGCAGAAGAAACACCCCTTTTTATAAAGTCCCATAAGTACCCAGAAACATAACACATCCCCGTAAATCTTACATCCCCTGACAGCCCTGATCTGGGTGGACAACATATCCAAAAATCACCCAGATCGGACCAGGGGTTCATAAATTCTATGGAAGTCATAGTTTTGCCCAGGCGAACGCAGGATTTCATGCCCAAAACAGTTCCACAGAATCGCAGCTAAGTGCCGCTGGGGGACCGGCCGGGAACCGCGAGGTTTTCATGTCGAAAATAGTTCCAGGACGTTCGCGGCTAGGTCCCCCTGAAGCCTATTCGCGGTTTTAGCCCATGCGAACAAGATGGCTGCCACCACGCGTTCGAATGTCGAATGGCGGCCACTTTGACTGTTCGGGAGTTCGAAGAACCAACGTTTAAAGTCCCAATAGGCACAATTAGGGTCTCTCTGCCGCAATAAATTAAAGGGGCCATAGTCACAGGGTAAAAGGCTGGCAAGTAGTCTTCTCCAAAGCCCAGTGGCTTTCGTCACATATCGCAAATATCCCCGTGACTGCGAGCCGCACGCCGTCACTGCACAGCTCATCCTCGTTAGTATAGTGGTGAGTATCCCCGCCTGTCACGCGGGAGACCGGGGTTCGATTCCCCGACGGGGAGTGCTATTTTTATTTCCTTTGGCCGCCTCCTCTAATATGCACAAGACGCGGGAGCATTCGCTTGTGTGGATCAGCATGAACGCCAGCTACCCCCTGCCGTGGCCGGTTAGCTCAGTTGGTTAGAGCGTGGTGCTAATATCGCCAAGGCCGTGGGTTCGATCCCCACACGGGCCAGTTGCTTTTCTCTCCAGCGATTGTTTAAGCTGTCTCAGAATGCAATTTTAGCGGAGGCAATGAAAACAGTAATTAACATTGCTTTTCTCTCCAGTGATCGTTTAAGCGTCCAGCCGGCAAAAATCTGTCTCAGACCGCAATTTTAGCGGAGGCAATGAAAACAGTAATTAACAGTAAGATACTCCCACATACAGTAAACAATCCCTCCCCTCTGCCCGTGATATAATTCAGGGAGTTAATGCATTAACTTAATTTCCACGGGCAGAAGAAACACCCCTTTTTATAAAGTCCCATAAGTACCCAGAAACATAACACATCCCCGTAAATCTTACATCCCCTGACAGCCCTGATCTGGGTGGACAACATATCCAAAAATCACCCAGATCGGACCAGGGGTTCAGAAATTCTATGGAAGTCATAGTTTTGCCCAGGCGAACGCAGGATTTCATGCCCAAAACAGTTCCACAGAATCGCAGCTAAGTGCCGCTGGGGGACCGGCCGGGAACCGCGAGGTTTTCATGTCGAAAATAGTTCCAGGACGTTCGCGGCTAGGTCCCCCTGAAACCTATTCGCGGTTTTAGCCCATGCGAACAAGATGGCTGCCACCACGCGTTCGAATGTCGAATGGCGGCCACTTTGACTGTTCGGGAGTTCGAAGAACCAACGTTTAAAGTCCCAATAGGCACAATTAGGGTCTCTCTGCCGCAATAAATTAAAGGGGCCATAGTCACAGGGTAAAAGGCTGGCAAGTAGTCTTCTCCAAAGCCCAGTGGCTTTCGTCACATATCGCAAATATCCTCGTGACTGCGAGCCGCACGCCGTCACTGCACAGCTCATCCTCGTTAGTATAGTGGTGAGTATCCCCGCCTGTCACGCGGGAGACCGGGGTTCGATTCCCCGACGGGGAGTGCTATTTTTATTTCCTTTGGCCGCCTCCTCTAATATGCACAAGACGCGGGAGCATTCGCTTGTGTGGATCAGCATGAACGCCAGCTCCCCCCTGCCGTGGCCGGTTAGCTCAGTTGGTTAGAGCGTGGTGCTAATAACGCCAAGGCCGTGGGTTCGATCCCCACACGGGCCAGTTGCTTTTCTCTCCAGCGATTGTTTAAGCTGTCTCAGAATGCAATTTTAGCGGAGGCAATGAAAACAGTAATTAACATTGCTTTTCTCTCCAGTGATCGTTTAAGCGTCCAGCCGGCAAAAATCTGTCTCAGACCGCAATTTTAGCGGAGGCAATGAAAACAGTAATTAACAGTAAGATACTCCCACATACAGTAAACAATCCCTCCCCTCTGCCCGTGATATAATTCAGGGAGTTAATGCATTAACTTAATTTCCACGGGCAGAAGAAACACCCCTTTTTATAAAGTCCCATAAGTACCCAGAAACATAACACATCCCCGTAAATCTTACATCCCCTGACAGCCCTGATCTGGGTGGACAACATATCCAAAAATCACCCAGATCGGACCAGGGGTTCAGAAATTCTATGGAAGTCATAGTTTTGCCCAGGCGAACGCAGGATTTCATGCCCAAAACAGTTCCACAGAATCGCAGCTAAGTGCCGCTGGGGGACCGGCCGGGAACCGCGAGGTTTTCATGTCGAAAATAGTTCCAGGACGTTCGCGGCTAGGTCCCCCTGAAGCCTATTCGCGGTTTTAGCCCATGCGAACAAGATGGCTGCCACCACGCGTTCGAATGTCGAATGGCGGCCACTTTGACTGTTCGGGAGTTCGAAGAACCAACGTTTAAAGTCCCAATAGGCACAATTAGGGTCTCTCTGCCGCAATAAATTAAAGGGGCCATAGTCACAGGGTAAAAGGCTGGCAAGTAGTCTTCTCCAAAGCCCAGTGGCTTTCGTCACATATCGCAAATATCCCCGTGACTGCGAGCCGCACGCCGTCACTGCACAGCTCATCCTCGTTAGTATAGTGGTGAGTATCCCCGCCTGTCACGCGGGAGACCGGGGTTCGATTCCCCGACGGGGAGTGCTATTTTTATTTCCTTTGGCCGCCTCCTCTAATATGCACAAGACGCGGGAGCATTCGCTTGTGTGGATCAGCATGAACGCCAGCTCCCCCCTGCCGTGGCCGGTTAGCTCAGTTGGTTAGAGCGTGGTGCTAATAACGCCAAGGCCGTGGGTTCGATCCCCACACGGGCCAGTTGCTTTTCTCTCCAGCGATTGTTTAAGCTGTCTCAGAATGCAATTTTAGCGGAGGCAATGAAAACAGTAATTAACATTGCTTTTCTCTCCAGTGATCGTTTAAGCGTCCAGCCGGCAAAAATCTGTCTCAGACCGCAATTTTAGCGGAGGCAATGAAAACAGTAATTAACAGTAAGATACTCCCACATACAGTAAACAATCCCTCCCCTCTGCCCGTGATATAATTCAGGGAGTTAATGCATTAACTTAATTTCCACGGGCAGAAGAAACACCCCTTTTTATAAAGTCCCATAAGTACCCAGAAACATAACACATCCCCGTAAATCTTACATCCCCTGACAGCCCTGATCTGGGTGGACAACATATCCAAAAATCACCCAGATCGGACCAGGGGTTCAGAAATTCTATGGAAGTCATAGTTTTGCCCAGGCGAACGCAGGATTTCATGCCCAAAACAGTTCCACAGAATCGCAGCTAAGTGCCGCTGGGGGACCGGCCGGGAACCGCGAGGTTTTCATGTCGAAAATAGTTCCAGGACGTTCGCGGCTAGGTCCCCCTGAAGCCTATTCGCGGTTTTAGCCGATGCGAACAAGATGGCTGCCACCACGCGTTCGAATGTCGAATGGCGGCCACTTTGACTGTTCGGGAGTTCGAAGAACCAACGTTTAAAGTCCCAATAGGCACAATTAGGGTCTCTCTGCCGCAATAAATTAAAGGGGCCATAGTCACAGGGTAAAAGGCTGGCAAGTAGTCTTCTCCAAAGCCCAGTGGCTTTCGTCACATATCGCAAATATCCCCGTGACTGCGAGCCGCACGCCGTCACTGCACAGCTCATCCTCGTTAGTATAGTGGTGAGTATCCCCGCCTGTCACGCGGGAGACCGGGGTTCGATTCCCCGACGGGGAGTGCTATTTTTATTTCCTTTGGCCGCCTCCTCTAATATGCACAAGACGCGGGAGCATTCGCTTGTGTGGATCAGCATGAACGCCAGCTCCCCCCTGCCGTGGCCGGTTAGCTCAGTTGGTTAGAGCGTGGTGCTAATAACGCCAAGGCCGTGGGTTCGATCCCCACACGGGCCAGTTGCTTTTCTCTCCAGCGATTGTTTAAGCTGTCTCAGAATGCAATTTTAGCGGAGGCAATGAAAACAGTAATTAACATTGCTTTTCTCTCCAGTGATCGTTTAAGCGTCCAGCCGGCAAAAATCTGTCTCAGACCGCAATTTTAGCGGAGGCAATGAAAACAGTAATTAACAGTAAGATACTCCCACATACAGTAAACAATCCCTCCCCTCTGCCCGTGATATAATTCAGGGAGTTAATGCATTAACTTAATTTCCACGGGCAGAAGAAACACCCCTTTTTATAAAGTCCCATAAGTACCCAGAAACATAACACATCCCCGTAAATCTTACATCCCCTGACAGCCCTGATCTGGGTGGACAACATATCCAAAAATCACCCAGATCGGACCAGGGGTTCAGAAATTCTATGGAAGTCATAGTTTTGCCCAGGCGAATGCAGGATTTCATGCCCAAAACAGTTCCACAGAATCGCAGCTAAGTGCCGCTGGGGGACCGGCCGGGAACCGCGAGGTTTTCATGTCGAAAATAGTTCCAGGACGTTCGCGGCTAGGTCCCCCTGAAGCCTATTCGCGGTTTTAGCCCATGCGAACAAGATGGCTGCCACCACGCGTTCGAATGTCGAATGGCGGCCACTTTGACTGTTCGGGAGTTCGAAGAACCAACGTTTAAAGTCCCAATAGGCACAATTAGGGTCTCTCTGCCGCAATAAATTAAAGGGGCCATAGTCACAGGGTAAAAGGCTGGCAAGTAGTCTTCTCCAAAGCCCAGTGGCTTTCGTCACATATCGCAAATATCCTCGTGACTGCGAGCCGCACGCCGTCACTGCACAGCTCATCCTCGTTAGTATAGTGGTGAGTATCCCCGCCTGTCACGCGGGAGACCGGGGTTCGATTCCCCGACGGGGAGTGCTATTTTTATTTCCTTTGGCCGCCTCCTCTAATATGCACAAGACGCGGGAGCATTCGCTTGTGTGGATCAGCATGAACGCCAGCTACCCCCTGCCGTGGCCGGTTAGCTCAGTTGGTTAGAGCGTGGTGCTAATAACGCCAAGGCCGTGGGTTCGATCCCCACACGGGCCAGTTGCTTTTCTCTCCAGCGATTGTTTAAGCTGTCTCAGAATGCAATTTTAGCGGAGGCAATGAAAACAGTAATTAACATTGCTTTTCTCTCCAGTGATCGTTTAAGCGTCCAGCCGGCAAAAATCTGTCTCAGACCGCAATTTTAGCGGAGGCAATGAAAACAGTAATTAACAGTAAGATACTCCCACATACAGTAAACAATCCCTCCCCTCTGCCCGTGATATAATTCAGGGAGTTAATGCATTAACTTAATTTCCACGGGCAGAAGAAACACCCCTTTTTATAAAGTCCCATAAGTACCCAGAAACATAACACATCCCCGTAAATCTTACATCCCCTGACAGCCCTGATCTGGGTGGACAACATATCCAAAAATCACCCAGATCGGACCAGGGGTTCAGAAATTCTATGGAAGTCATAGTTTTGCCCAGGCGAACGCAGGATTTCATGCCCAAAACAGTTCCACAGAATCGCAGCTAAGTGCCGCTGGGGGACCGGCCGGGAACCGCGAGGTTTTCATGTCGAAAATAGTTCCAGGACGTTCGCGGCTAGGTCCCCCTGAAACCTATTCGCGGTTTTAGCCCATGCGAACAAGATGGCTGCCACCACGCGTTCGAATGTCGAATGGCGGCCACTTTGACTGTTCGGGAGTTCGAAGAACCAACGTTTAAAGTCCCAATAGGCACAATTAGGGTCTCTCTGCCGCAATAAATTAAAGGGGCCATAGTCACAGGGTAAAAGGCTGGCAAGTAGTCTTCTCCAAAGCCCAGTGGCTTTCGTCACATATCGCAAATATCCTCGTGACTGCGAGCCGCACGCCGTCACTGCACAGCTCATCCTCGTTAGTATAGTGGTGAGTATCCCCGCCTGTCACGCGGGAGACCGGGGTTCGATTCCCCGACGGGGAGTGCTATTTTTATTTCCTTTGGCCGCCTCCTCTAATATGCACAAGACGCGGGAGCATTCGCTTGTGTGGATCAGCATGAACGCCAGCTCCCCCCTGCCGTGGCCGGTTAGCTCAGTTGGTTAGAGCGTGGTGCTAATAACGCCAAGGCCGTGGGTTCGATCCCCACACGGGCCAGTTGCTTTTCTCTCCAGCGATTGTTTAAGCTGTCTCAGAATGCAATTTTAGCGGAGGCAATGAAAACAGTAATTAACATTGCTTTTCTCTCCAGTGATCGTTTAAGCGTCCAGCCGGCAAAAATCTGTCTCAGACCGCAATTTTAGCGGAGGCAATGAAAACAGTAATTAACAGTAAGATACTCCCACATACAGTAAACAATCCCTCCCCTCTGCCCGTGATATAATTCAGGGAGTTAATGCATTAACTTAATTTCCACGGGCAGAAGAAACACCCCTTTTTATAAAGTCCCATAAGTACCCAGAAACATAACACATCCCCGTAAATCTTACATCCCCTGACAGCCCTGATCTGGGTGGACAACATATCCAAAAATCACCCAGATCGGACCAGGGGTTCAGAAATTCTATGGAAGTCATAGTTTTGCCCAGGCGAACGCAGGATTTCATGCCCAAAACAGTTCCACAGAATCGCAGCTAAGTGCCGCTGGGGGACCGGCCGGGAACCGCGAGGTTTTCATGTCGAAAATAGTTCCAGGACGTTCGCGGCTAGGTCCCCCTGAAGCCTATTCGCGGTTTTAGCCCATGCGAACAAGATGGCTGCCACCACGCGTTCGAATGTCGAATGGCGGCCACTTTGACTGTTCGGGAGTTCGAAGAACCAACGTTTAAAGTCCCAATAGGCACAATTAGGGTCTCTCTGCCGCAATAAATTAAAGGGGCCATAGTCACAGGGTAAAAGGCTGGCAAGTAGTCTTCTCCAAAGCCCAGTGGCTTTCGTCACATATCGCAAATATCCCCGTGACTGCGAGCCGCACGCCGTCACTGCACAGCTCATCCTCATTAGTATAGTGGTGAGTATCCCCGCCTGTCACGCGGGAGACCGGGGTTCGATTCCCCGACGGGGAGTGCTATTTTTATTTCCTTTGGCCGCCTCCTCTAATATGCACAAGACGCGGGAGCATTCGCTTGTGTGGATCAGCATGAACGCCAGCTCCCCCCTGCCGTGGCCGGTTAGCTCAGTTGGTTAGAGTGTGGTGCTAATAACGCCAAGGCCGTGGGTTCGATCCCCACACGGGCCAGTTGCTTTTCTCTCCAGCGATTGTTTAAGCTGTCTCAGAATGCAATTTTAGCGGAGGCAATGAAAACAGTAATTAACATTGCTTTTCTCTCCAGTGATCGTTTAAGCGTCCAGCCGGCAAAAATCTGTCTCAGACCGCAATTTTAGCGGAGGCAATAAAAACAGTAATTAACAGTAAGATACTCCCACATACAGTAAACAATCCCTCCCCTCTGCCCGTGATATAATTCAGGGAGTTAATGCATTAACTTAATTTCCACGGGCAGAAGAAACACCCCTTTTTATAAAGTCCCATAAGTACCCAGAAACATAACACATCCCCGTAAATCTTACATCCCCTGACAGCCCTGATCTGGGTGGACAACATATCCAAAAATCACCCAGATCGGACCAGGGGTTCAGAAATTCTATGGAAGTCATAGTTTTGCCCAGGCGAACGCAGGATTTCATGCCCAAAACAGTTCCACAGAATCGCAGCTAAGTGCCGCTGGGGGACCGGCCGGGAACCGCGAGGTTTTCATGTCGAAAATAGTTCCAGGACGTTCGCGGCTAGGTCCCCCTGAAGCCTATTCGCGGTTTTAGCCGATGCGAACAAGATGGCTGCCACCACGCGTTCGAATGTCGAATGGCGGCCACTTTGACTGTTCGGGAGTTCGAAGAACCAACGTTTAAAGTCCCAATAGGCACAATTAGGGTCTCTCTGCCGCAATAAATTAAAGGGGCCATAGTCACAGGGTAAAAGGCTGGCAAGTAGTCTTCTCCAAAGCCCAGTGGCTTTCGTCACATATCGCAAATATCCCCGTGACTGCGAGCCGCACGCCGTCACTGCACAGCTCATCCTCGTTAGTATAGTGGTGAGTATCCCCGCCTGTCACGCGGGAGACCGGGGTTCGATTCCCCGACGGGGAGTGCTATTTTTATTTCCTTTGGCCGCCTCCTCTAATATGCACAAGACGCGGGAGCATTCGCTTGTGTGGATCAGCATGAACGCCAGCTCCCCCCTGCCGTGGCCGGTTAGCTCAGTTGGTTAGAGCGTGGTGCTAATAACGCCAAGGCCGTGGGTTCGATCCCCACACGGGCCAGTTGCTTTTCTCTCCAGCGATTGTTTAAGCTGTCTCAGAATGCAATTTTAGCGGAGGCAATGAAAACAGTAATTAACATTGCTTTTCTCTCCAGTGATCGTTTAAGCGTCCAGCCGGCAAAAATCTGTCTCAGACCGCAATTTTAGCGGAGGCAATGAAAACAGTAATTAACAGTAAGATACTCCCACATACAGTAAACAATCCCTCCCCTCTGCCCGTGATATAATTCAGGGAGTTAATGCATTAACTTAATTTCCACGGGCAGAAGAAACACCCCTTTTTATAAAGTCCCATAAGTACCCAGAAACATAACACATCCCCGTAAATCTTACATCCCCTGACAGCCCTGATCTGGGTGGACAACATATCCAAAAATCACCCAGATCGGACCAGGGGTTCATAAATTCTATGGAAGTCATAGTTTTGCCCAGGCGAACGCAGGATTTCATGCCCAAAACAGTTCCACAGAATCGCAGCTAAGTGCCGCTGGGGGACCGGCCGGGAACCGCGAGGTTTTCATGTCGAAAATAGTTCCAGGACGTTCGCGGCTAGGTCCCCCTGAAGCCTATTCGCGGTTTTAGCCCATGCGAACAAGATGGCTGCCACCACGCGTTCGAATGTCGAATGGCGGCCACTTTGACTGTTCGGGAGTTCGAAGAACCAACGTTTAAAGTCCCAATAGGCACAATTAGGGTCTCTCTGCCGCAATAAATTAAAGGGGCCATAGTCACAGGGTAAAAGGCTGGCAAGTAGTCTTCTCCAAAGCCCAGTGGCTTTCGTCACATATCGCAAATATCCTCGTGACTGCGAGCCGCACGCCGTCACTGCACAGCTCATCCTCGTTAGTATAGTGGTGAGTATCCCCGCCTGTCACGCGGGAGACCGGGGTTCGATTCCCCGACGGGGAGTGCTATTTTTATTTCCTTTGGCCGCCTCCTCTAATATGCACAAGACGCGGGAGCATTCGCTTGTGTGGATCAGCATGAACGCCAGCTACCCCCTGCCGTGGCCGGTTAGCTCAGTTGGTTAGAGCGTGGTGCTAATAACGCCAAGGCCGTGGGTTCGATCCCCACACGGGCCAGTTGCTTTTCTCTCCAGCGATTGTTTAAGCTGTCTCAGAATGCAATTTTAGCGGAGGCAATGAAAACAGTAATTAACATTGCTTTTCTCTCCAGTGATCGTTTAAGCGTCCAGCCGGCAAAAATCTGTCTCAGACCGCAATTTTAGCGGAGGCAATGAAAACAGTAATTAACAGTAAGATACTCCCACATACAGTAAACAATCCCTCCCCTCTGCCCGTGATATAATTCAGGGAGTTAATGCATTAACTTAATTTCCACGGGCAGAAGAAACACCCCTTTTTATAAAGTCCCATAAGTACCCAGAAACATAACACATCCCCGTAAATCTTACATCCCCTGACAGCCCTGATCTGGGTGGACAACATATCCAAAAATCACCCAGATCGGACCAGGGGTTCAGAAATTCTATGGAAGTCATAGTTTTGCCCAGGCGAACGCAGGATTTCATGCCCAAAACAGTTCCACAGAATCGCAGCTAAGTGCCGCTGGGGGACCGGCCGGGAACCGCGAGGTTTTCATGTCGAAAATAGTTCCAGGACGTTCGCGGCTAGGTCCCCCTGAAACCTATTCGCGGTTTTAGCCCATGCGAACAAGATGGCTGCCACCACGCGTTCGAATGTCGAATGGCGGCACCCTTTGACTGTTCGGGAGTTCGAAGAACCAACGTTTAAAGTCCCAATAGGCACAATTAGGGTCTCTCTGCCGCAATAAATTAAAGGGGCCATAGTCACAGGGTAAAAGGCTGGCAAGTAGTCTTCTCCAAAGCCCAGTGGCTTTCGTCACATATCGCAAATATCCCCGTGACTGCGAGCCGCACGCCGTCACTGCACAGCTCATCCTCGTTAGTATAGTGGTGAGTATCCCCGCCTGTCACGCGGGAGACCGGGGTTCGATTCCCCGACGGGGAGTGCTATTTTTATTTCCTTTGGCCGCCTCCTCTAATATGCACAAGACGCGGGAGCATTCGCTTGTGTGGATCAGCATGAACGCCAGCTCCCCCCTGCCGTGGCCGGTTAGCTCAGTTGGTTAGAGCGTGGTGCTAATAACGCCAAGGCCGTGGGTTCGATCCCCACACGGGCCAGTTGCTTTTCTCTCCAGCGATTGTTTAAGCTGTCTCAGAATGCAATTTTAGCGGAGGCAATGAAAACAGTAATTAACATTGCTTTTCTCTCCAGTGATCGTTTAAGCGTCCAGCCGGCAAAAATCTGTCTCAGACCGCAATTTTAGCGGAGGCAATGAAAACAGTAATTAACAGTAAGATACTCCCACATACAGTAAACAATCCCTCCCCTCTGCCCGTGATATAATTCAGGGAGTTAATGCATTAACTTAATTTCCACGGGCAGAAGAAACACCCCTTTTTATAAAGTCCCATAAGTACCCAGAAACATAACACATCCCCGTAAATCTTACATCCCCTGACAGCCCTGATCTGGGTGGACAACATATCCAAAAATCACCCAGATCGGACCAGGGGTTCAGAAATTCTATGGAAGTCATAGTTTTTCCCAGGCGAACGCAGGATTTCATGCCCAAAACAGTTCCACAGAATCGCAGCTAAGTGCCGCTGGGGGACCGGCCGGGAACCGCGAGGTTTTCATGTCGAAAATAGTTCCAGGACGTTCGCGGCTAGGTCCCCCTGAAGCCTATTCGCGGTTTTAGCCCATGCGAACAAGATGGCTGCCACCACGCGTTCGAATGTCGAATGGCGGCCACTTTGACTGTTCGGGAGTTCGAAGAACCAACGTTTAAAGTCCCAATAGGCACAATTAGGGTCTCTCTGCCGCAATAAATTAAAGGGGCCATAGTCACAGGGTAAAAGGCTGGCAAGTAGTCTTCTCCAAAGCCCAGTGGCTTTCGTCACATATCGCAAATATCCCCGTGACTGCGAGCCGCACGCCGTCACTGCACAGCTCATCCTCGTTAGTATAGTGGTGAGTATCCCCGCCTGTCACGCGGGAGACCGGGGTTCGATTCCCCGACGGGGAGTGCTATTTTTATTTCCTTTGGCCGCCTCCTCTAATATGCACAAGACGCGGGAGCATTCGCTTGTGTGGATCAGCATGAACGCCAGCTCCCCCCTGCCGTGGCCGGTTAGCTCAGTTGGTTAGAGCGTGGTGCTAATAACGCCAAGGCCGTGGGTTCGATCCCCACACGGGCCAGTTGCTTTTCTCTCCAGCGATTGTTTAAGCTGTCTCAGAATGCAATTTTAGCGGAGGCAATGAAAACAGTAATTAACATTGCTTTTCTCTCCAGTGATCGTTTAAGCGTCCAGCCGGCAAAAATCTGTCTCAGACCGCAATTTTAGCGGAGGCAATGAAAACAGTAATTAACAGTAAGATACTCCCACATACAGTAAACAATCCCTCCCCTCTGCCCGTGATATAATTCAGGGAGTTAATGCATTAACTTAATTTCCACGGGCAGAAGAAACACCCCTTTTTATAAAGTCCCATAAGTACCCAGAAACATAACACATCCCCGTAAATCTTACATCCCCTGACAGCCCTGATCTGGGTGGACAACATATCCAAAAATCACCCAGATCGGACCAGGGGTTCAGAAATTCTATGGAAGTCATAGTTTTGCCCAGGCGAACGCAGGATTTCATGCCCAAAACAGTTCCACAGAATCGCAGCTAAGTGCCGCTGGGGGACCGGCCGGGAACCGCGAGGTTTTCATGTCGAAAATAGTTCCAGGACGTTCGCGGCTAGGTCCCCCTGAAGCCTATTCGCGGTTTTAGCCCATGCGAACAAGATGGCTGCCACCACGCGTTCGAATGTCGAATGGCGGCCACTTTGACTGTTCGGGAGTTCGAAGAACCAACGTTTAAAGTCCCAATAGGCACAATTAGGGTCTCTCTGCCGCAATAAATTAAAGGGGCCATAGTCACAGGGTAAAAGGCTGGCAAGTAGTCTTCTCCAAAGCCCAGTGGCTTTCGTCACATATCGCAAATATCCCCGTGACTGCGAGCCGCACGCCGTCACTGCACAGCTCATCCTCGTTAGTATAGTGGTGAGTATCCCCGCCTGTCACGCGGGAGACCGGGGTTCGATTCCCCGACGGGGAGTGCTATTTTTATTTCCTTTGGCCGCCTCCTCTAATATGCACAAGACGCGGGAGCATTCGCTTGTGTGGATCAGCATGAACGCCAGCTCCCCCCTGCCGTGGCCGGTTAGCTCAGTTGGTTAGAGCGTGGTGCTAATAACGCCAAGGCCGTGGGTTCGATCCCCACACGGGCCAGTTGCTTTTCTCTCCAGCGATTGTTTAAGCTGTCTCAGAATGCAATTTTAGCGGAGGCAATGAAAACAGTAATTAACATTGCTTTTCTCTCCAGTGATCGTTTAAGCGTCCAGCCGGCAAAAATCTGTCTCAGACCGCAATTTTAGCGGAGGCAATGAAAACAGTAATTAACAGTAAGATACTCCCACATACAGTAAACAATCCCTCCCCTCTGCCCGTGATATAATTCAGGGAGTTAATGCATTAACTTAATTTCCACGGGCAGAAGAAACACCCCTTTTTATAAAGTCCCATAAGTACCCAGAAACATAACACATCCCCGTAAATCTTACATCCCCTGACAGCCCTGATCTGGGTGGACAACATATCCAAAAATCACCCAGATCGGACCAGGGGTTCAGAAATTCTATGGAAGTCATAGTTTTGCCCAGGCGAACGCAGGATTTCATGCCCAAAACAGTTCCACAGAATCGCAGCTAAGTGCCGCTGGGGGACCGGCCGGGAACCGCGAGGTTTTCATGTCGAAAATAGTTCCAGGACGTTCGCGGCTAGGTCCCCCTGAAGCCTATTCGCGGTTTTAGCCCATGCGAACAAGATGGCTGCCACCACGCGTTCGAATGTCGAATGGCGGCCACTTTGACTGTTCGGGAGTTCGAAGAACCAACGTTTAAAGTCCCAATAGGCACAATTAGGGTCTCTCTGCCGCAATAAATTAAAGGGGCCATAGTCACAGGGTAAAAGGCTGGCAAGTAGTCTTCTCCAAAGCCCAGTGGCTTTCGTCACATATCGCAAATATCCCCGTGACTGCGAGCCGCACGCCGTCACTGCACAGCTCATCCTCGTTAGTATAGTGGTGAGTATCCCCGCCTGTCACGCGGGAGACCGGGGTTCGATTCCCCGACGGGGAGTGCTATTTTTATTTCCTTTGGCCGCCTCCTCTAATATGCACAAGACGCGGGAGCATTCGCTTGTGTGGATCAGCATGAACGCCAGCTCCCCCCTGCCGTGGCCGGTTAGCTCAGTTGGTTAGAGCGTGGTGCTAATAACGCCAAGGCCGTGGGTTCGATCCCCACACGGGCCAGTTGCTTTTCTCTCCAGCGATTGTTTAAGCTGTCTCAGAATGCAATTTTAGCGGAGGCAATGAAAACAGTAATTAACATTGCTTTTCTCTCCAGTGATCGTTTAAGCGTCCAGCCGGCAAAAATCTGTCTCAGACCGCAATTTTAGCGGAGGCAATGAAAACAGTAATTAACAGTAAGATACTCCCACATACAGTAAACAATCCCTCCCCTCTGCCCGTGATATAATTCAGGGAGTTAATGCATTAACTTAATTTCCACGGGCAGAAGAAACACCCCTTTTTATAAAGTCCCATAAGTACCCAGAAACATAACACATCCCCGTAAATCTTACATCCCCTGACAGCCCTGATCTGGGTGGACAACATATCCAAAAATCACCCAGATCGGACCAGGGGTTCAGAAATTCTATGGAAGTCATAGTTTTGCCCAGGCGAACGCAGGATTTCATGCCCAAAACAGTTCCACAGAATCGCAGCTAAGTGCCGCTGGGGGACCGGCCGGGAACCGCGAGGTTTTCATGTCGAAAATAGTTCCAGGACGTTCGCGGCTAGGTCCCCCTGAAGCCTATTCGCGGTTTTAGCCGATGCGAACAAGATGGCTGCCACCACGCGTTCGAATGTCGAATGGCGGCCACTTTGACTGTTCGGGAGTTCGAAGAACCAACGTTTAAAGTCCCAATAGGCACAATTAGGGTCTCTCTGCCGCAATAAATTAAAGGGGCCATAGTCACAGGGTAAAAGGCTGGCAAGTAGTCTTCTCCAAAGCCCAGTGGCTTTCGTCACATATCGCAAATATCCCCGTGACTGCGAGCCGCACGCCGTCACTGCACAGCTCATCCTCGTTAGTATAGTGGTGAGTATCCCCGCCTGTCACGCGGGAGACCGGGGTTCGATTCCCCGACGGGGAGTGCTATTTTTATTTCCTTTGGCCGCCTCCTCTAATATGCACAAGACGCGGGAGCATTCGCTTGTGTGGATCAGCATGAACGCCAGCTCCCCCCTGCCGTGGCCGGTTAGCTCAGTTGGTTAGAGCGTGGTGCTAATAACGCCAAGGCCGTGGGTTCGATCCCCACACGGGCCAGTTGCTTTTCTCTCCAGCGATTGTTTAAGCTGTCTCAGAATGCAATTTTAGCGGAGGCAATGAAAACAGTAATTAACATTGCTTTTCTCTCCAGTGATCGTTTAAGCGTCCAGCCGGCAAAAATCTGTCTCAGACCGCAATTTTAGCGGAGGCAATGAAAACAGTAATTAACAGTAAGATACTCCCACATACAGTAAACAATCCCTCCCCTCTGCCCGTGATATAATTCAGGGAGTTAATGCATTAACTTAATTTCCACGGGCAGAAGAAACACCCCTTTTTATAAAGTCCCATAAGTACCCAGAAACATAACACATCCCCGTAAATCTTACATCCCCTGACAGCCCTGATCTGGGTGGACAACATATCCAAAAATCACCCAGATCGGACCAGGGGTTCAGAAATTCTATGGAAGTCATAGTTTTGCCCAGGCGAATGCAGGATTTCATGCCCAAAACAGTTCCACAGAATCGCAGCTAAGTGCCGCTGGGGGACCGGCCGGGAACCGCGAGGTTTTCATGTCGAAAATAGTTCCAGGACGTTCGCGGCTAGGTCCCCCTGAAGCCTATTCGCGGTTTTAGCCCATGCGAACAAGATGGCTGCCACCACGCGTTCGAATGTCGAATGGCGGCCACTTTGACTGTTCGGGAGTTCGAAGAACCAACGTTTAAAGTCCCAATAGGCACAATTAGGGTCTCTCTGCCGCAATAAATTAAAGGGGCCATAGTCACAGGGTAAAAGGCTGGCAAGTAGTCTTCTCCAAAGCCCAGTGGCTTTCGTCACATATCGCAAATATCCTCGTGACTGCGAGCCGCACGCCGTCACTGCACAGCTCATCCTCGTTAGTATAGTGGTGAGTATCCCCGCCTGTCACGCGGGAGACCGGGGTTCGATTCCCCGACGGGGAGTGCTATTTTTATTTCCTTTGGCCGCCTCCTCTAATATGCACAAGACGCGGGAGCATTCGCTTGTGTGGATCAGCATGAACGCCAGCTACCCCCTGCCGTGGCCGGTTAGCTCAGTTGGTTAGAGCGTGGTGCTAATAACGCCAAGGCCGTGGGTTCGATCCCCACACGGGCCAGTTGCTTTTCTCTCCAGCGATTGTTTAAGCTGTCTCAGAATGCAATTTTAGCGGAGGCAATGAAAACAGTAATTAACATTGCTTTTCTCTCCAGTGATCGTTTAAGCGTCCAGCCGGCAAAAATCTGTCTCAGACCGCAATTTTAGCGGAGGCAATGAAAACAGTAATTAACAGTAAGATACTCCCACATACAGTAAACAATCCCTCCCCTCTGCCCGTGATATAATTCAGGGAGTTAATGCATTAACTTAATTTCCACGGGCAGAAGAAACACCCCTTTTTATAAAGTCCCATAAGTACCCAGAAACATAACACATCCCCGTAAATCTTACATCCCCTGACAGCCCTGATCTGGGTGGACAACATATCCAAAAATCACCCAGATCGGACCAGGGGTTCAGAAATTCTATGGAAGTCATAGTTTTGCCCAGGCGAACGCAGGATTTCATGCCCAAAACAGTTCCACAGAATCGCAGCTAAGTGCCGCTGGGGGACCGGCCGGGAACCGCGAGGTTTTCATGTCGAAAATAGTTCCAGGACGTTCGCGGCTAGGTCCCCCTGAAACCTATTCGCGGTTTTAGCCCATGCGAACAAGATGGCTGCCACCACGCGTTCGAATGTCGAATGGCGGCCACTTTGACTGTTCGGGAGTTCGAAGAACCAACGTTTAAAGTCCCAATAGGCACAATTAGGGTCTCTCTGCCGCAATAAATTAAAGGGGCCATAGTCACAGGGTAAAAGGCTGGCAAGTAGTCTTCTCCAAAGCCCAGTGGCTTTCGTCACATATCGCAAATATCCCCGTGACTGCGAGCCGCACGCCGTCACTGCACAGCTCATCCTCGTTAGTATAGTGGTGAGTATCCCCGCCTGTCACGCGGGAGACCGGGGTTCGATTCCCCGACGGGGAGTGCTATTTTTATTTCCTTTGGCCGCCTCCTCTAATATGCACAAGACGCGGGAGCATTCGCTTGTGTGGATCAGCATGAACGCCAGCTCCCCCCTGCCGTGGCCGGTTAGCTCAGTTGGTTAGAGCGTGGTGCTAATAACGCCAAGGCCGTGGGTTCGATCCCCACACGGGCCAGTTGCTTTTCTCTCCAGCGATTGTTTAAGCTGTCTCAGAATGCAATTTTAGCGGAGGCAATGAAAACAGTAATTAACATTGCTTTTCTCTCCAGTGATCGTTTAAGCGTCCAGCCGGCAAAAATCTGTCTCAGACCGCAATTTTAGCGGAGGCAATGAAAACAGTAATTAACAGTAAGATACTCCCACATACAGTAAACAATCCCTCCCCTCTGCCCGTGATATAATTCAGGGAGTTAATGCATTAACTTAATTTCCACGGGCAGAAGAAACACCCCTTTTTATAAAGTCCCATAAGTACCCAGAAACATAACACATCCCCGTAAATCTTACATCCCCTGACAGCCCTGATCTGGGTGGACAACATATCCAAAAATCACCCAGATCGGACCAGGGGTTCAGAAATTCTATGGAAGTCATAGTTTTTCCCAGGCGAACGCAGGATTTCATGCCCAAAACAGTTCCACAGAATCGCAGCTAAGTGCCGCTGGGGGACCGGCCGGGAACCGCGAGGTTTTCATGTCGAAAATAGTTCCAGGACGTTCGCGGCTAGGTCCCCCTGAAGCCTATTCGCGGTTTTAGCCCATGCGAACAAGATGGCTGCCACCACGCGTTCGAATGTCGAATGGCGGCCACTTTGACTGTTCGGGAGTTCGAAGAACCAACGTTTAAAGTCCCAATAGGCACAATTAGGGTCTCTCTGCCGCAATAAATTAAAGGGGCCATAGTCACAGGGTAAAAGGCTGGCAAGTAGTCTTCTCCAAAGCCCAGTGGCTTTCGTCACATATCGCAAATATCCCCGTGACTGCGAGCCGCACGCCGTCACTGCACAGCTCATCCTCGTTAGTATAGTGGTGAGTATCCCCGCCTGTCACGCGGGAGACCGGGGTTCGATTCCCCGACGGGGAGTGCTATTTTTATTTCCTTTGGCCGCCTCCTCTAATATGCACAAGACGCGGGAGCATTCGCTTGTGTGGATCAGCATGAACGCCAGCTCCCCCCTGCCGTGGCCGGTTAGCTCAGTTGGTTAGAGCGTGGTGCTAATAACGCCAAGGCCGTGGGTTCGATCCCCACACGGGCCAGTTGCTTTTCTCTCCAGCGATTGTTTAAGCTGTCTCAGAATGCAATTTTAGCGGAGGCAATGAAAACAGTAATTAACATTGCTTTTCTCTCCAGTGATCGTTTAAGCGTCCAGCCGGCAAAAATCTGTCTCAGACCGCAATTTTAGCGGAGGCAATGAAAACAGTAATTAACAGTAAGATACTCCCACATACAGTAAACAATCCCTCCCCTCTGCCCGTGATATAATTCAGGGAGTTAATGCATTAACTTAATTTCCACGGGCAGAAGAAACACCCCTTTTTATAAAGTCCCATAAGTACCCAGAAACATAACACATCCCCGTAAATCTTACATCCCCTGACAGCCCTGATCTGGGTGGACAACATATCCAAAAATCACCCAGATCGGACCAGGGGTTCAGAAATTCTATGGAAGTCATAGTTTTGCCCAGGCGAACGCAGGATTTCATGCCCAAAACAGTTCCACAGAATCGCAGCTAAGTGCCGCTGGGGGACCGGCCGGGAACCGCGAGGTTTTCATGTCGAAAATAGTTCCAGGACGTTCGCGGCTAGGTCCCCCTGAAGCCTATTCGCGGTTTTAGCCCATGCGAACAAGATGGCTGCCACCACGCGTTCGAATGTCGAATGGCGGCCACTTTGACTGTTCGGGAGTTCGAAGAACCAACGTTTAAAGTCCCAATAGGCACAATTAGGGTCTCTCTGCCGCAATAAATTAAAGGGGCCATAGTCACAGGGTAAAAGGCTGGCAAGTAGTCTTCTCCAAAGCCCAGTGGCTTTCGTCACATATCGCAAATATCCCCGTGACTGCGAGCCGCACGCCGTCACTGCACAGCTCATCCTCGTTAGTATAGTGGTGAGTATCCCCGCCTGTCACGCGGGAGACCGGGGTTCGATTCCCCGACGGGGAGTGCTATTTTTATTTCCTTTGGCCGCCTCCTCTAATATGCACAAGACGCGGGAGCATTCGCTTGTGTGGATCAGCATGAACGCCAGCTCCCCCCTGCCGTGGCCGGTTAGCTCAGTTGGTTAGAGCGTGGTGCTAATAACGCCAAGGCCGTGGGTTCGATCCCCACACGGGCCAGTTGCTTTTCTCTCCAGCGATTGTTTAAGCTGTCTCAGAATGCAATTTTAGCGGAGGCAATGAAAACAGTAATTAACATTGCTTTTCTCTCCAGTGATCGTTTAAGCGTCCAGCCGGCAAAAATCTGTCTCAGACCGCAATTTTAGCGGAGGCAATGAAAACAGTAATTAACAGTAAGATACTCCCACATACAGTAAACAATCCCTCCCCTCTGCCCGTGATATAATTCAGGGAGTTAATGCATTAACTTAATTTCCACGGGCAGAAGAAACACCCCTTTTTATAAAGTCCCATAAGTACCCAGAAACATAACACATCCCCGTAAATCTTACATCCCCTGACAGCCCTGATCTGGGTGGACAACATATCCAAAAATCACCCAGATCGGACCAGGGGTTCAGAAATTCTATGGAAGTCATAGTTTTGCCCAGGCGAACGCAGGATTTCATGCCCAAAACAGTTCCACAGAATCGCAGCTAAGTGCCGCTGGGGGACCGGCCGGGAACCGCGAGGTTTTCATGTCGAAAATAGTTCCAGGACGTTCGCGGCTAGGTCCCCCTGAAGCCTATTCGCGGTTTTAGCCCATGCGAACAAGATGGCTGCCACCACGCGTTCGAATGTCGAATGGCGGCCACTTTGACTGTTCGGGAGTTCGAAGAACCAACGTTTAAAGTCCCAATAGGCACAATTAGGGTCTCTCTGCCGCAATAAATTAAAGGGGCCATAGTCACAGGGTAAAAGGCTGGCAAGTAGTCTTCTCCAAAGCCCAGTGGCTTTCGTCACATATCGCAAATATCCCCGTGACTGCGAGCCGCACGCCGTCGCTGCACAGCTCATCCTCGTTAGTATAGTGGTGAGTATCCCCGCCTGTCACGCGGGAGACCGGGGTTCGATTCCCCGACGGGGAGTGCTATTTTTATTTCCTTTGGCCGCCTCCTCTAATATGCACAAGACGCGGGAGCATTCGCTTGTGTGGATCAGCATGAACGCCAGCTCCCCCCTGCCGTGGCCGGTTAGCTCAGTTGGTTAGAGCGTGGTGCTAATAACGCCAAGGCCGTGGGTTCGATCCCCACACGGGCCAGTTGCTTTTCTCTCCAGCGATTGTTTAAGCTGTCTCAGAATGCAATTTTAGCGGAGGCAATGAAAAAAAGTAATTAACATTGCTTTTCTCTCCAGTGATCGTTTAAGCGTCCAGCCGGCAAAAATCTGTCTCAGACCGCAATTTTAGCGGAGGCAATGAAAACAGTAATTAACAGTAAGATACTCCCACATACAGTAAACAATCCCTCCCCTCTGCCCGTGATATAATTCAGGGAGTTAATGCATTAACTTAATTTCCACGGGCAGAAGAAACACCCCTTTTTATAAAGTCCCATAAGTACCCAGAAACATAACACATCCCCGTAAATCTTACATCCCCTGACAGCCCTGATCTGGGTGGACAACATATCCAAAAATCACCCAGATCGGACCAGGGGTTCAGAAATTCTATGGAAGTCATAGTTTTGCCCAGGCGAACGCAGGATTTCATGCCCAAAACAGTTCCACAGAATCGCAGCTAAGTGCCGCTGGGGGACCGGCCGGGAACCGCGAGGTTTTCATGTCGAAAATAGTTCCAGGACGTTCGCGGCTAGGTCCCCCTGAAGCCTATTCGCGGTTTTAGCCCATGCGAACAAGATGGCTGCCACCACGCGTTCGAATGTCGAATGGCGGCCACTTTGACTGTTCGGGAGTTCGAAGAACCAACGTTTAAAGTCCCAATAGGCACAATTAGGGTCTCTCTGCCGCAATAAATTAAAGGGGCCATAGTCACAGGGTAAAAGGCTGGCAAGTAGTCTTCTCCAAAGCCCAGTGGCTTTCGTCACATATCGCAAATATCCCCGTGACTGCGAGCCGCACGCCGTCACTGCACAGCTCATCCTCGTTAGTATAGTGGTGAGTATCCCCGCCTGTCACGCGGGAGACCGGGGTTCGATTCCCCGACGGGGAGTGCTATTTTTATTTCCTTTGGCCGCCTCCTCTAATATGCACAAGACGCGGGAGCATTCGCTTGTGTGGATCAGCATGAACGCCAGCTCCCCCCTGCCGTGGCCGGTTAGCTCAGTTGGTTAGAGCGTGGTGCTAATAACGCCAAGGCCGTGGGTTCGATCCCCACACGGGCCAGTTGCTTTTCTCTCCAGCGATTGTTTAAGCTGTCTCAGAATGCAATTTTAGCGGAGGCAATGAAAACAGTAATTAACATTGCTTTTCTCTCCAGTGATCGTTTAAGCGTCCAGCCGGCAAAAATCTGTCTCAGACCGCAATTTTAGCGGAGGCAATGAAAACAGTAATTAACAGTAAGATACTCCCACATACAGTAAACAATCCCTCCCCTCTGCCCGTGATATAATTCAGGGAGTTAATGCATTAACTTAATTTCCACGGGCAGAAGAAACACCCCTTTTTATAAAGTCCCATAAGTACCCAGAAACATAACACATCCCCGTAAATCTTACATCCCCTGACAGCCCTGATCTGGGTGGACAACATATCCAAAAATCACCCAGATCGGACCAGGGGTTCAGAAATTCTATGGAAGTCATAGTTTTGCCCAGGCGAACGCAGGATTTCATGCCCAAAACAGTTCCACAGAATCGCAGCTAAGTGCCGCTGGGGGACCGGCCGGGAACCGCGAGGTTTTCATGTCGAAAATAGTTCCAGGACGTTCGCGGCTAGGTCCCCCTGAAGCCTATTCGCGGTTTTAGCCCATGCGAACAAGATGGCTGCCACCACGCGTTCGAATGTCGAATGGCGGCCACTTTGACTGTTCGGGAGTTCGAAGAACCAACGTTTAAAGTCCCAATAGGCACAATTAGGGTCTCTCTGCCGCAATAAATTAAAGGGGCCATAGTCACAGGGTAAAAGGCTGGCAAGTAGTCTTCTCCAAAGCCCAGTGGCTTTCGTCACATATCGCAAATATCCCCGTGACTGCGAGCCGCACGCCGTCACTGCACAGCTCATCCTCGTTAGTATAGTGGTGAGTATCCCCGCCTGTCACGCGGGAGACCGGGGTTCGATTCCCCGACGGGGAGTGCTATTTTTATTTCCTTTGGCCGCCTCCTCTAATATGCACAAGACGCGGAGCATTCGCTTGTGTGGATCAGCATGAACGCCAGCTCCCCCCTGCCGTGGCCGGTTAGCTCAGTTGGTTAGAGCGTGGTGCTAATAACGCCAAGGCCGTGGGTTCGATCCCCACACGGGCCAGTTGCTTTTCTCTCCAGCGATTGTTTAAGCTGTCTCAGAATGCAATTTTAGCGGAGGCAATGAAAACAGTAATTAACATTGCTTTTCTCTCCAGTGATCGTTTAAGCGTCCAGCCGGCAAAAATCTGTCTCAGACCGCAATTTTAGCGGAGGCAATGAAAACAGTAATTAACAGTAAGATACTCCCACATACAGTAAACAATCCCTCCCCTCTGCCCGTGATATAATTCAGGGAGTTAATGCATTAACTTAATTTCCACGGGCAGAAGAAACACCCCTTTTTATAAAGTCCCATAAGTACCCAGAAACATAACACATCCCCGTAAATCTTACATCCCCTGACAGCCCTGATCTGGGTGGACAACATATCCAAAAATCACCCAGATCGGACCAGGGGTTCAGAAATTCTATGGAAGTCATAGTTTTGCCCAGGCGAACGCAGGATTTCATGCCCAAAACAGTTCCACAGAATCGCAGCTAAGTGCCGCTGGGGGACCGGCCGGGAACCGCGAGGTTTTCATGTCGAAAATAGTTCCAGGACGTTCGCGGCTAGGTCCCCCTGAAGCCTATTCGCGGTTTTAGCCCATGCGAACAAGATGGCTGCCACCACGCGTTCGAATGTCGAATGGCGGCCACTTTGACTGTTCGGGAGTTCGAAGAACCAACGTTTAAAGTCCCAATAGGCACAATTAGGGTCTCTCTGCCGCAATAAATTAAAGGGGCCATAGTCACAGGGTAAAAGGCTGGCAAGTAGTCTTCTCCAAAGCCCAGTGGCTTTCGTCACATATCGCAAATATCCCCGTGACTGCGAGCCGCACGCCGTCACTGCACAGCTCATCCTCGTTAGTATAGTGGTGAGTATCCCCGCCTGTCACGCGGGAGACCGGGGTTCGATTCCCCGACGGGGAGTGCTATTTTTATTTCCTTTGGCCGCCTCCTCTAATATGCACAAGACGCGGGAGCATTCGCTTGTGTGGATCAGCATGAACGCCAGCTCCCCCCTGCCGTGGCCGGTTAGCTCAGTTGGTTAGAGCGTGGTGCTAATAACGCCAAGGCCGTGGGTTCGATCCCCACACGGGCCAGTTGCTTTTCTCTCCAGCGATTGTTTAAGCTGTCTCAGAATGCAATTTTAGCGGAGGCAATGAAAACAGTAATTAACATTGCTTTTCTCTCCAGTGATCGTTTAAGCGTCCAGCCGGCAAAAATCTGTCTCAGACCGCAATTTTAGCGGAGGCAATGAAAACAGTAATTAACAGTAAGATACTCCCACATACAGTAAACAATCCCTCCCCTCTGCCCGTGATATAATTCAGGGAGTTAATGCATTAACTTAATTTCCACGGGCAGAAGAAACACCCCTTTTTATAAAGTCCCATAAGTACCCAGAAACATAACACATCCCCGTAAATCTTACATCCCCTGACAGCCCTGATCTGGGTGGACAACATATCCAAAAATCACCCAGATCGGACCAGGGGTTCAGAAATTCTATGGAAGTCATAGTTTTGCCCAGGCGAACGCAGGATTTCATGCCCAAAACAGTTCCACAGAATCGCAGCTAAGTGCCGCTGGGGGACCGGCCGGGAACCGCGAGGTTTTCATGTCGAAAATAGTTCCAGGACGTTCGCGGCTAGGTCCCCCTGAAGCCTATTCGCGGTTTTAGCCCATGCGAACAAGATGGCTGCCACCACGCGTTCGAATGTCGAATGGCGGCCACTTTGACTGTTCGGGAGTTCGAAGAACCAACGTTTAAAGTCCCAATAGGCACAATTAGGGTCTCTCTGCCGCAATAAATTAAAGGGGCCATAGTCACAGGGTAAAAGGCTGGCAAGTAGTCTTCTCCAAAGCCCAGTGGCTTTCGTCACATATCGCAAATATCCCCGTGACTGCGAGCCGCACGCCGTCACTGCACAGCTCATCCTCGTTAGTATAGTGGTGAGTATCCCCGCCTGTCACGCGGGAGACCGGGGTTCGATTCCCCGACGGGGAGTGCTATTTTTATTTCCTTTGGCCGCCTCCTCTAATATGCACAAGACGCGGGAGCATTCGCTTGTGTGGATCAGCATGAACGCCAGCTGCCCCCTGCCGTGGCCGGTTAGCTCAGTTGGTTAGAGCGTGGTGCTAATAACGCCAAGGCCGTGGGTTCGATCCCCACACGGGCCAGTTGCTTTTCTCTCCAGCGATTGTTTAAGCTGTCTCAGAATGCAATTTTAGCGGAGGCAATGAAAACAGTAATTAACATTGCTTTTCTCTCCAGTGATCGTTTAAGCGTCCAGCCGGCAAAAATCTGTCTCAGACCGCAATTTTAGCGGAGGCAATGAAAACAGTAATTAACAGTAAGATACTCCCACATACAGTAAACAATCCCTCCCCTCTGCCCGTGATATAATTCAGGGAGTTAATGCATTAACTTAATTTCCACGGGCAGAAGAAACACCCCTTTTTATAAAGTCCCATAAGTACCCAGAAACATAACACATCCCCGTAAATCTTACATCCCCTGACAGCCCTGATCTGGGTGGACAACATATCCAAAAATCACCCAGATCGGACCAGGGGTTCAGAAATTCTATGGAAGTCATAGTTTTGCCCAGGCGAACGCAGGATTTCATGCCCAAAACAGTTCCACAGAATCGCAGCTAAGTGCCGCTGGGGGACCGGCCGGGAACCGCGAGGTTTTCATGTCGAAAATAGTTCCAGGACGTTCGCGGCTAGGTCCCCCTGAAGCCTATTCGCGGTTTTAGCCCATGCGAACAAGATGGCTGCCACCACGCGTTCGAATGTCGAATGGCGGCCACTTTGACTGTTCGGGAGTTCGAAGAACCAACGTTTAAAGTCCCAATAGGCACAATTAGGGTCTCTCTGCCGCAATAAATTAAAGGGGCCATAGTCACAGGGTAAAAGGCTGGCAAGTAGTCTTCTCCAAAGCCCAGTGGCTTTCGTCACATATCGCAAATATCCCCGTGACTGCGAGCCGCACGCCGTCACTGCACAGCTCATCCTCGTTAGTATAGTGGTGAGTATCCCCGCCTGTCACGCGGGAGACCGGGGTTCGATTCCCCGACGGGGAGTGCTATTTTTATTTCCTTTGGCCGCCTCCTCTAATATGCACAAGACGCGGGAGCATTCGCTTGTGTGGATCAGCATGAACGCCAGCTCCCCCCTGCCGTGGCCGGTTAGCTCAGTTGGTTAGAGCGTGGTGCTAATAACGCCAAGGCCGTGGGTTCGATCCCCACACGGGCCAGTTGCTTTTCTCTCCAGCGATTGTTTAAGCTGTCTCAGAATGCAATTTTAGCGGAGGCAATGAAAACAGTAATTAACATTGCTTTTCTCTCCAGTGATCGTTTAAGCGTCCAGCCGGCAAAAATCTGTCTCAGACCGCAATTTTAGCGGAGGCAATGAAAACAGTAATTAACAGTAAGATACTCCCACATACAGTAAACAATCCCTCCCCTCTGCCCGTGATATAATTCAGGGAGTTAATGCATTAACTTAATTTCCACGGGCAGAAGAAACACCCCTTTTTATAAAGTCCCATAAGTACCCAGAAACATAACACATCCCCGTAAATCTTACATCCCCTGACAGCCCTGATCTGGGTGGACAACATATCCAAAAATCACCCAGATCGGACCAGGGGTTCAGAAATTCTATGGAAGTCATAGTTTTGCCCAGGCGAACGCAGGATTTCATGCCCAAAACAGTTCCACAGAATCGCAGCTAAGTGCCGCTGGGGGACCGGCCGGGAACCGCGAGGTTTTCATGTCGAAAATAGTTCCAGGACGTTCGCGGCTAGGTCCCCCTGAAGCCTATTCGCGGTTTTAGCCCATGCGAACAAGATGGCTGCCACCACGCGTTCGAATGTCGAATGGCGGCCACTTTGACTGTTCGGGAGTTCGAAGAACCAACGTTTAAAGTCCCAATAGGCACAATTAGGGTCTCTCTGCCGCAATAAATTAAAGGGGCCATAGTCACAGGGTAAAAGGCTGGCAAGTAGTCTTCTCCAAAGCCCAGTGGCTTTCGTCACATATCGCAAATATCCCCGTGACTGCGAGCCGCACGCCGTCGCTGCACAGCTCATCCTCGTTAGTATAGTGGTGAGTATCCCCGCCTGTCACGCGGGAGACCGGGGTTCGATTCCCCGACGGGGAGTGCTATTTTTATTTCCTTTGGCCGCCTCCTCTAATATGCACAAGACGCGGGAGCATTCGCTTGTGTGGATCAGCATGAACGCCAGCTCCCCCCTGCCGTGGCCGGTTAGCTCAGTTGGTTAGAGCGTGGTGCTAATAACGCCAAGGCCGTGGGTTCGATCCCCACACGGGCCAGTTGCTTTTCTCTCCAGCGATTGTTTAAGCTGTCTCAGAATGCAATTTTAGCGGAGGCAATGAAAAAAAGTAATTAACATTGCTTTTCTCTCCAGTGATCGTTTAAGCGTCCAGCCGGCAAAAATCTGTCTCAGACCGCAATTTTAGCGGAGGCAATGAAAACAGTAATTAACAGTAAGATACTCCCACATACAGTAAACAATCCCTCCCCTCTGCCCGTGATATAATTCAGGGAGTTAATGCATTAACTTAATTTCCACGGGCAGAAGAAACACCCCTTTTTATAAAGTCCCATAAGTACCCAGAAACATAACACATCCCCGTAAATCTTACATCCCCTGACAGCCCTGATCTGGGTGGACAACATATCCAAAAATCACCCAGATCGGACCAGGGGTTCAGAAATTCTATGGAAGTCATAGTTTTGCCCAGGCGAACGCAGGATTTCATGCCCAAAACAGTTCCACAGAATCGCAGCTAAGTGCCGCTGGGGGACCGGCCGGGAACCGCGAGGTTTTCATGTCGAAAATAGTTCCAGGACGTTCGCGGCTAGGTCCCCCTGAAGCCTATTCGCGGTTTTAGCCCATGCGAACAAGATGGCTGCCACCACGCGTTCGAATGTCGAATGGCGGCCACTTTGACTGTTCGGGAGTTCGAAGAACCAACGTTTAAAGTCCCAATAGGCACAATTAGGGTCTCTCTGCCGCAATAAATTAAAGGGGCCATAGTCACAGGGTAAAAGGCTGGCAAGTAGTCTTCTCCAAAGCCCAGTGGCTTTCGTCACATATCGCAAATATCCCCGTGACTGCGAGCCGCACGCCGTCACTGCACAGCTCATCCTCGTTAGTATAGTGGTGAGTATCCCCGCCTGTCACGCGGGAGACCGGGGTTCGATTCCCCGACGGGGAGTGCTATTTTTATTTCCTTTGGCCGCCTCCTCTAATATGCACAAGACGCGGGAGCATTCGCTTGTGTGGATCAGCATGAACGCCAGCTCCCCCCTGCCGTGGCCGGTTAGCTCAGTTGGTTAGAGCGTGGTGCTAATAACGCCAAGGCCGTGGGTTCGATCCCCACACGGGCCAGTTGCTTTTCTCTCCAGCGATTGTTTAAGCTGTCTCAGAATGCAATTTTAGCGGAGGCAATGAAAACAGTAATTAACATTGCTTTTCTCTCCAGTGATCGTTTAAGCGTCCAGCCGGCAAAAATCTGTCTCAGACCGCAATTTTAGCGGAGGCAATGAAAACAGTAATTAACAGTAAGATACTCCCACATACAGTAAACAATCCCTCCCCTCTGCCCGTGATATAATTCAGGGAGTTAATGCATTAACTTAATTTCCACGGGCAGAAGAAACACCCCTTTTTATAAAGTCCCATAAGTACCCAGAAACATAACACATCCCCGTAAATCTTACATCCCCTGACAGCCCTGATCTGGGTGGACAACATATCCAAAAATCACCCAGATCGGACCAGGGGTTCAGAAATTCTATGGAAGTCATAGTTTTGCCCAGGCGAACGCAGGATTTCATGCCCAAAACAGTTCCACAGAATCGCAGCTAAGTGCCGCTGGGGGACCGGCCGGGAACCGCGAGGTTTTCATGTCGAAAATAGTTCCAGGACGTTCGCGGCTAGGTCCCCCTGAAGCCTATTCGCGGTTTTAGCCGATGCGAACAAGATGGCTGCCACCACGCGTTCGAATGTCGAATGGCGGCCACTTTGACTGTTCGGGAGTTCGAAGAACCAACGTTTAAAGTCCCAATAGGCACAATTAGGGTCTCTCTGCCGCAATAAATTAAAGGGGCCATAGTCACAGGGTAAAAGGCTGGCAAGTAGTCTTCTCCAAAGCCCAGTGGCTTTCGTCACATATCGCAAATATCCCCGTGACTGCGAGCCGCACGCCGTCACTGCACAGCTCATCCTCGTTAGTATAGTGGTGAGTATCCCCGCCTGTCACGCGGGAGACCGGGGTTCGATTCCCCGACGGGGAGTGCTATTTTTATTTCCTTTGGCCGCCTCCTCTAATATGCACAAGACGCGGGAGCATTCGCTTGTGTGGATCAGCATGAACGCCAGCTCCCCCCTGCCGTGGCCGGTTAGCTCAGTTGGTTAGAGCGTGGTGCTAATAACGCCAAGGCCGTGGGTTCGATCCCCACACGGGCCAGTTGCTTTTCTCTCCAGCGATTGTTTAAGCTGTCTCAGAATGCAATTTTAGCGGAGGCAATGAAAACAGTAATTAACATTGCTTTTCTCTCCAGTGATCGTTTAAGCGTCCAGCCGGCAAAAATCTGTCTCAGACCGCAATTTTAGCGGAGGCAATGAAAACAGTAATTAACAGTAAGATACTCCCACATACAGTAAACAATCCCTCCCCTCTGCCCGTGATATAATTCAGGGAGTTAATGCATTAACTTAATTTCCACGGGCAGAAGAAACACCCCTTTTTATAAAGTCCCATAAGTACCCAGAAACATAACACATCCCCGTAAATCTTACATCCCCTGACAGCCCTGATCTGGGTGGACAACATATCCAAAAATCACCCAGATCGGACCAGGGGTTCAGAAATTCTATGGAAGTCATAGTTTTGCCCAGGCGAATGCAGGATTTCATGCCCAAAACAGTTCCACAGAATCGCAGCTAAGTGCCGCTGGGGGACCGGCCGGGAACCGCGAGGTTTTCATGTCGAAAATAGTTCCAGGACGTTCGCGGCTAGGTCCCCCTGAAGCCTATTCGCGGTTTTAGCCCATGCGAACAAGATGGCTGCCACCACGCGTTCGAATGTCGAATGGCGGCCACTTTGACTGTTCGGGAGTTCGAAGAACCAACGTTTAAAGTCCCAATAGGCACAATTAGGGTCTCTCTGCCGCAATAAATTAAAGGGGCCATAGTCACAGGGTAAAAGGCTGGCAAGTAGTCTTCTCCAAAGCCCAGTGGCTTTCGTCACATATCGCAAATATCCTCGTGACTGCGAGCCGCACGCCGTCACTGCACAGCTCATCCTCGTTAGTATAGTGGTGAGTATCCCCGCCTGTCACGCGGGAGACCGGGGTTCGATTCCCCGACGGGGAGTGCTATTTTTATTTCCTTTGGCCGCCTCCTCTAATATGCCCAAGACGCGGGAGCATTCGCTTGTGTGGATCAGCATGAACGCCAGCTACCCCCTGCCGTGGCCGGTTAGCTCAGTTGGTTAGAGCGTGGTGCTAATAACGCCAAGGCCGTGGGTTCGATCCCCACACGGGCCAGTTGCTTTTCTCTCCAGCGATTGTTTAAGCTGTCTCAGAATGCAATTTTAGCGGAGGCAATGAAAACAGTAATTAACATTGCTTTTCTCTCCAGTGATCGTTTAAGCGTCCAGCCGGCAAAAATCTGTCTCAGACCGCAATTTTAGCGGAGGCAATGAAAACAGTAATTAACAGTAAGATACTCCCACATACAGTAAACAATCCCTCCCCTCTGCCCGTGATATAATTCAGGGAGTTAATGCATTAACTTAATTTCCACGGGCAGAAGAAACACCCCTTTTTATAAAGTCCCATAAGTACCCAGAAACATAACACATCCCCGTAAATCTTACATCCCCTGACAGCCCTGATCTGGGTGGACAACATATCCAAAAATCACCCAGATCGGACCAGGGGTTCAGAAATTCTATGGAAGTCATAGTTTTGCCCAGGCGAACGCAGGATTTCATGCCCAAAACAGTTCCACAGAATCGCAGCTAAGTGCCGCTGGGGGACCGGCCGGGAACCGCGAGGTTTTCATGTCGAAAATAGTTCCAGGACGTTCGCGGCTAGGTCCCCCTGAAGCCTATTCGCGGTTTTAGCCCATGCGAACAAGATGGCTGCCACCACGCGTTCGAATGTCGAATGGCGGCCACTTTGACTGTTCGGGAGTTCGAAGAACCAACGTTTAAAGTCCCAATAGGCACAATTAGGGTCTCTCTGCCGCAATAAATTAAAGGGGCCATAGTCACAGGGTAAAAGGCTGGCAAGTAGTCTTCTCCAAAGCCCAGTGGCTTTCGTCACATATCGCAAATATCCCCGTGACTGCGAGCCGCACGCCGTCACTGCACAGCTCATCCTCGTTAGTATAGTGGTGAGTATCCCCGCCTGTCACGCGGGAGACCGGGGTTCGATTCCCCGACGGGGAGTGCTATTTTTATTTCCTTTGGCCGCCTCCTCTAATATGCACAAGACGCGGGAGCATTCGCTTGTGTGGATCAGCATGAACGCCAGCTCCCCCCTGCCGTGGCCGGTTAGCTCAGTTGGTTAGAGCGTGGTGCTAATAACGCCAAGGCCGTGGGTTCGATCCCCACACGGGCCAGTTGCTTTTCTCTCCAGCGATTGTTTAAGCTGTCTCAGAATGCAATTTTAGCGGAGGCAATGAAAACAGTAATTAACATTGCTTTTCTCTCCAGTGATCGTTTAAGCGTCCAGCCGGCAAAAATCTGTCTCAGACCGCAATTTTAGCGGAGGCAATGAAAACAGTAATTAACAGTAAGATACTCCCACATACAGTAAACAATCCCTCCCCTCTGCCCGTGATATAATTCAGGGAGTTAATGCATTAACTTAATTTCCACGGGCAGAAGAAACACCCCTTTTTATAAAGTCCCATAAGTACCCAGAAACATAACACATCCCCGTAAATCTTACATCCCCTGACAGCCCTGATCTGGGTGGACAACATATCCAAAAATCACCCAGATCGGACCAGGGGTTCAGAAATTCTATGGAAGTCATAGTTTTGCCCAGGCGAACGCAGGATTTCATGCCCAAAACAGTTCCACAGAATCGCAGCTAAGTGCCGCTGGGGGACCGGCCGGGAACCGCGAGGTTTTCATGTCGAAAATAGTTCCAGGACGTTCGCGGCTAGGTCCCCCTGAAGCCTATTCGCGGTTTTAGCCCATGCGAACAAGATGGCTGCCACCACGCGTTCGAATGTCGAATGGCGGCCACTTTGACTGTTCGGGAGTTCGAAGAACCAACGTTTAAAGTCCCAATAGGCACAATTAGGGTCTCTCTGCCGCAATAAATTAAAGGGGCCATAGTCACAGGGTAAAAGGCTGGCAAGTAGTCTTCTCCAAAGCCCAGTGGCTTTCGTCACATATCGCAAATATCCCCGTGACTGCGAGCCGCACGCCGTCACTGCACAGCTCATCCTCGTTAGTATAGTGGTGAGTATCCCCGCCTGTCACGCGGGAGACCGGGGTTCGATTCCCCGACGGGGAGTGCTATTTTTATTTCCTTTGGCCGCCTCCTCTAATATGCACAAGACGCGGGAGCATTCGCTTGTGTGGATCAGCATGAACGCCAGCTCCCCCCTGCCGTGGCCGGTTAGCTCAGTTGGTTAGAGCGTGGTGCTAATAACGCCAAGGCCGTGGGTTCGATCCCCACACGGGCCAGTTGCTTTTCTCTCCAGCGATTGTTTAAGCTGTCTCAGAATGCAATTTTAGCGGAGGCAATGAAAACAGTAATTAACATTGCTTTTCTCTCCAGTGATCGTTTAAGCGTCCAGCCGGCAAAAATCTGTCTCAGACCGCAATTTTAGCGGAGGCAATGAAAACAGTAATTAACAGTAAGATACTCCCACATACAGTAAACAATCCCTCCCCTCTGCCCGTGATATAATTCAGGGAGTTAATGCATTAACTTAATTTCCACGGGCAGAAGAAACACCCCTTTTTATAAAGTCCCATAAGTACCCAGAAACATAACACATCCCCGTAAATCTTACATCCCCTGACAGCCCTGATCTGGGTGGACAACATATCCAAAAATCACCCAGATCGGACCAGGGGTTCAGAAATTCTATGGAAGTCATAGTTTTGCCCAGGCGAACGCAGGATTTCATGCCCAAAACAGTTCCACAGAATCGCAGCTAAGTGCCGCTGGGGGACCGGCCGGGAACCGCGAGGTTTTCATGTCGAAAATAGTTCCAGGACGTTCGCGGCTAGGTCCCCCTGAAGCCTATTCGCGGTTTTAGCCCATGCGAACAAGATGGCTGCCACCACGCGTTCGAATGTCGAATGGCGGCCACTTTGACTGTTCGGGAGTTCGAAGAACCAACGTTTAAAGTCCCAATAGGCACAATTAGGGTCTCTCTGCCGCAATAAATTAAAGGGGCCATAGTCACAGGGTAAAAGGCTGGCAAGTAGTCTTCTCCAAAGCCCAGTGGCTTTCGTCACATATCGCAAATATCCCCGTGACTGCGAGCCGCACGCCGTCGCTGCACAGCTCATCCTCGTTAGTATAGTGGTGAGTATCCCCGCCTGTCACGCGGGAGACCGGGGTTCGATTCCCCGACGGGGAGTGCTATTTTTATTTCCTTTGGCCGCCTCCTCTAATATGCACAAGACGCGGGAGCATTCGCTTGTGTGGATCAGCATGAACGCCAGCTCCCCCCTGCCGTGGCCGGTTAGCTCAGTTGGTTAGAGCGTGGTGCTAATAACGCCAAGGCCGTGGGTTCGATCCCCACACGGGCCAGTTGCTTTTCTCTCCAGCGATTGTTTAAGCTGTCTCAGAATGCAATTTTAGCGGAGGCAATGAAAAAAAGTAATTAACATTGCTTTTCTCTCCAGTGATCGTTTAAGCGTCCAGCCGGCAAAAATCTGTCTCAGACCGCAATTTTAGCGGAGGCAATGAAAACAGTAATTAACAGTAAGATACTCCCACATACAGTAAACAATCCCTCCCCTCTGCCCGTGATATAATTCAGGGAGTTAATGCATTAACTTAATTTCCACGGGCAGAAGAAACACCCCTTTTTATAAAGTCCCATAAGTACCCAGAAACATAACACATCCCCGTAAATCTTACATCCCCTGACAGCCCTGATCTGGGTGGACAACATATCCAAAAATCACCCAGATCGGACCAGGGGTTCAGAAATTCTATGGAAGTCATAGTTTTGCCCAGGCGAACGCAGGATTTCATGCCCAAAACAGTTCCACAGAATCGCAGCTAAGTGCCGCTGGGGGACCGGCCGGGAACCGCGAGGTTTTCATGTCGAAAATAGTTCCAGGACGTTCGCGGCTAGGTCCCCCTGAAGCCTATTCGCGGTTTTAGCCCATGCGAACAAGATGGCTGCCACCACGCGTTCGAATGTCGAATGGCGGCCACTTTGACTGTTCGGGAGTTCGAAGAACCAACGTTTAAAGTCCCAATAGGCACAATTAGGGTCTCTCTGCCGCAATAAATTAAAGGGGCCATAGTCACAGGGTAAAAGGCTGGCAAGTAGTCTTCTCCAAAGCCCAGTGGCTTTCGTCACATATCGCAAATATCCCCGTGACTGCGAGCCGCACGCCGTCACTGCACAGCTCATCCTCGTTAGTATAGTGGTGAGTATCCCCGCCTGTCACGCGGGAGACCGGGGTTCGATTCCCCGACGGGGAGTGCTATTTTTATTTCCTTTGGCCGCCTCCTCTAATATGCACAAGACGCGGGAGCATTCGCTTGTGTGGATCAGCATGAACGCCAGCTCCCCCCTGCCGTGGCCGGTTAGCTCAGTTGGTTAGAGCGTGGTGCTAATAACGCCAAGGCCGTGGGTTCGATCCCCACACGGGCCAGTTGCTTTTCTCTCCAGCGATTGTTTAAGCTGTCTCAGAATGCAATTTTAGCGGAGGCAATGAAAACAGTAATTAACATTGCTTTTCTCTCCAGTGATCGTTTAAGCGTCCAGCCGGCAAAAATCTGTCTCAGACCGCAATTTTAGCGGAGGCAATGAAAACAGTAATTAACAGTAAGATACTCCCACATACAGTAAACATCTGCCCGTGATATAATTCAGGGAGTTAATGCATTAACTTAATTTCCACGGGCAGAAGAAACACCCCTTTTTATAAAGTCCCATAAGTACCCAGAAACATAACACATCCCCGTAAATCTTACATCCCCTGACAGCCCTGATCTGGGTGGACAACATATCCAAAAATCACCCAGATCGGACCAGGGGTTCAGAAATTCTATGGAAGTCATAGTTTTGCCCAGGCGAACGCAGGATTTCATGCCCAAAACAGTTCCACAGAATCGCAGCTAAGTGCCGCTGGGGGACCGGCCGGGAACCGCGAGGTTTTCATGTCGAAAATAGTTCCAGGACGTTCGCGGCTAGGTCCCCCTGAAGCCTATTCGCGGTTTTAGCCCATGCGAACAAGATGGCTGCCACCACGCGTTCGAATGTCGAATGGCGGCCACTTTGACTGTTCGGGAGTTCGAAGAACCAACGTTTAAAGTCCCAATAGGCACAATTAGGGTCTCTCTGCCGCAATAAATTAAAGGGGCCATAGTCACAGGGTAAAAGGCTGGCAAGTAGTCTTCTCCAAAGCCCAGTGGCTTTCGTCACATATCGCAAATATCCCCGTGACTGCGAGCCGCACGCCGTCACTGCACAGCTCATCCTCGTTAGTATAGTGGTGAGTATCCCCGCCTGTCACGCGGGAGACCGGGGTTCGATTCCCCGATGGGGAGTGCTATTTTTATTTCCTTTGGCCGCCTCCTCTAATATGCACAAGACGCGGGAGCATTCGCTTGTGTGGATCAGCATGAACGCCAGCTCCCCCCTGCCGTGGCCGGTTAGCTCAGTTGGTTAGAGCGTGGTGCTAATAACGCCAAGGCCGTGGGTTCGATCCCCACACGGGCCAGTTGCTTTTCTCTCCAGCGATTGTTTAAGCTGTCTCAGAATGCAATTTTAGCGGAGGCAATGAAAACAGTAATTAACATTGCTTTTCTCTCCAGTGATCGTTTAAGCGTCCAGCCGGCAAAAATCTGTCTCAGACCGCAATTTTAGCGGAGGCAATGAAAACAGTAATTAACAGTAAGATACTCCCACATACAGTAAACAATCCCTCCCCTCTGCCCGTGATATAATTCAGGGAGTTAATGCATTAACTTAATTTCCACGGGCAGAAGAAACACCCCTTTTTATAAAGTCCCATAAGTACCCAGAAACATAACACATCCCCGTAAATCTTACATCCCCTGACAGCCCTGATCTGGGTGGACAACATATCCAAAAATCACCCAGATCGGACCAGGGGTTCAGAAATTCTATGGAAGTCATAGTTTTGCCCAGGCGAACGCAGGATTTCATGCCCAAAACAGTTCCACAGAATCGCAGCTAAGTGCCGCTGGGGGACCGGCCGGGAACCGCGAGGTTTTCATGTCGAAAATAGTTCCAGGACGTTCGCGGCTAGGTCCCCCTGAAGCCTATTCGCGGTTTTAGCCCATGCGAACAAGATGGCTGCCACCACGCGTTCGAATGTCGAATGGCGGCCACTTTGACTGTTCGGGAGTTCGAAGAACCAACGTTTAAAGTCCCAATAGGCACAATTAGGGTCTCTCTGCCGCAATAAATTAAAGGGGCCATAGTCACAGGGTAAAAGGCTGGCAAGTAGTCTTCTCCAAAGCCCAGTGGCTTTCGTCACATATCGCAAATATCCCCGTGACTGCGAGCCGCACGCCGTCACTGCACAGCTCATCCTCGTTAGTATAGTGGTGAGTATCCCCGCCTGTCACGCGGGAGACCGGGGTTCGATTCCCCGACGGGGAGTGCTATTTTTATTTCCTTTGGCCGCCTCCTCTAATATGCACAAGACGCGGGAGCATTCGCTTGTGTGGATCAGCATGAACGCCAGCTCCCCCCTGCCGTGGCCGGTTAGCTCAGTTGGTTAGAGCGTGGTGCTAATAACGCCAAGGCCGTGGGTTCGATCCCCACACGGGCCAGTTGCTTTTCTCTCCAGCGATTGTTTAAGCTGTCTCAGAATGCAATTTTAGCGGAGGCAATGAAAACAGTAATTAACATTGCTTTTCTCTCCAGTGATCGTTTAAGCGTCCAGCCGGCAAAAATCTGTCTCAGACCGCAATTTTAGCGGAGGCAATGAAAACAGTAATTAACAGTAAGATACTCCCACATACAGTAAACAATCCCTCCCCTCTGCCCGTGATATAATTCAGGGAGTTAATGCATTAACTTAATTTCCACGGGCAGAAGAAACACCCCTTTTTATAAAGTCCCATAAGTACCCAGAAACATAACACATCCCCGTAAATCTTACATCCCCTGACAGCCCTGATCTGGGTGGACAACATATCCAAAAATCACCCAGATCGGACCAGGGGTTCAGAAATTCTATGGAAGTCATAGTTTTGCCCAGGCGAACGCAGGATTTCATGCCCAAAACAGTTCCACAGAATCGCAGCTAAGTGCCGCTGGGGGACCGGCCGGGAACCGCGAGGTTTTCATGTCGAAAATAGTTCCAGGACGTTCGCGGCTAGGTCCCCCTGAAGCCTATTCGCGGTTTTAGCCCATGCGAACAAGATGGCTGCCACCACGCGTTCGAATGTCGAATGGCGGCCACTTTGACTGTTCGGGAGTTCGAAGAACCAACGTTTAAAGTCCCAATAGGCACAATTAGGGTCTCTCTGCCGCAATAAATTAAAGGGGCCATAGTCACAGGGTAAAAGGCTGGCAAGTAGTCTTCTCCAAAGCCCAGTGGCTTTCGTCACATATCGCAAATATCCCCGTGACTGCGAGCCGCACGCCGTCACTGCACAGCTCATCCTCGTTAGTATAGTGGTGAGTATCCCCGCCTGTCACGCGGGAGACCGGGGTTCGATTCCCCGATGGGGAGTGCTATTTTTATTTCCTTTGGCCGCCTCCTCTAATATGCACAAGACGCGGGAGCATTCGCTTGTGTGGATCAGCATGAACGCCAGCTCCCCCCTGCCGTGGCCGGTTAGCTCAGTTGGTTAGAGCGTGGTGCTAATAACGCCAAGGCCGTGGGTTCGATCCCCACACGGGCCAGTTGCTTTTCTCTCCAGCGATTGTTTAAGCTGTCTCAGAATGCAATTTTAGCGGAGGCAATGAAAACAGTAATTAACATTGCTTTTCTCTCCAGTGATCGTTTAAGCGTCCAGCCGGCAAAAATCTGTCTCAGACCGCAATTTTAGCGGAGGCAATGAAAACAGTAATTAACAGTAAGATACTCCCACATACAGTAAACAATCCCTCCCCTCTGCCCGTGATATAATTCAGGGAGTTAATGCATTAACTTAATTTCCACGGGCAGAAGAAACACCCCTTTTTATAAAGTCCCATAAGTACCCAGAAACATAACACATCCCCGTAAATCTTACATCCCCTGACAGCCCTGATCTGGGTGGACAACATATCCAAAAATCACCCAGATCGGACCAGGGGTTCAGAAATTCTATGGAAGTCATAGTTTTGCCCAGGCGAACGCAGGATTTCATGCCCAAAACAGTTCCACAGAATCGCAGCTAAGTGCCGCTGGGGGACCGGCCGGGAACCGCGAGGTTTTCATGTCGAAAATAGTTCCAGGACGTTCGCGGCTAGGTCCCCCTGAAGCCTATTCGCGGTTTTAGCCCATGCGAACAAGATGGCTGCCACCACGCGTTCGAATGTCGAATGGCGGCCACTTTGACTGTTCGGGAGTTCGAAGAATCAACGTTTAAAGTCCCAATAGGCACAATTAGGGTCTCTCTGCCGCAATAAATTAAAGGGGCCATAGTCACAGGGTAAAAGGCTGGCAAGTAGTCTTCTCCAAAGCCCAGTGGCTTTCGTCACATATCGCAAATATCCCCGTGACTGCGAGCCGCACGCCGTCACTGCACAGCTCATCCTCGTTAGTATAGTGGTGAGTATCCCCGCCTGTCACGCGGGAGACCGGGGTTCGATTCCCCGACGGGGAGTGCTATTTTTATTTCCTTTGGCCGCCTCCTCTAATATGCACAAGACGCGGGAGCATTCGCTTGTGTGGATCAGCATGAACGCCAGCTCCCCCCTGCCGTGGCCGGTTAGCTCAGTTGGTTAGAGCGTGGTGCTAATAACGCCAAGGCCGTGGGTTCGATCCCCACACGGGCCAGTTGCTTTTCTCTCCAGCGATTGTTTAAGCTGTCTCAGAATGCAATTTTAGCGGAGGCAATGAAAACAGTAATTAACATTGCTTTTCTCTCCAGTGATCGTTTAAGCGTCCAGCCGGCAAAAATCTGTCTCAGACCGCAATTTTAGCGGAGGCAATGAAAACAGTAATTAACAGTAAGATACTCCCACATACAGTAAACAATCCCTCCCCTCTGCCCGTGATATAATTCAGGGAGTTAATGCATTAACTTAATTTCCACGGGCAGAAGAAACACCCCTTTTTATAAAGTCCCATAAGTACCCAGAAACATAACACATCCCCGTAAATCTTACATCCCCTGACAGCCCTGATCTGGGTGGACAACATATCCAAAAATCACCCAGATCGGACCAGGGGTTCAGAAATTCTATGGAAGTCATAGTTTTGCCCAGGCGAACGCAGGATTTCATGCCCAAAACAGTTCCACAGAATCGCAGCTAAGTGCCGCTGGGGGACCGGCCGGGAACCGCGAGGTTTTCATGTCGAAAATAGTTCCAGGACGTTCGCGGCTAGGTCCCCCTGAAGCCTATTCGCGGTTTTAGCCCATGCGAACAAGATGGCTGCCACCACGCGTTCGAATGTCGAATGGCGGCCACTTTGACTGTTCGGGAGTTCGAAGAACCAACGTTTAAAGTCCCAATAGGCACAATTAGGGTCTCTCTGCCGCAATAAATTAAAGGGGCCATAGTCACAGGGTAAAAGGCTGGCAAGTAGTCTTCTCCAAAGCCCAGTGGCTTTCGTCACATATCGCAAATATCCCCGTGACTGCGAGCCGCACGCCGTCACTGCACAGCTCATCCTCGTTAGTATAGTGGTGAGTATCCCCGCCTGTCACGCGGGAGACCGGGGTTCGATTCCCCGACGGGGAGTGCTATTTTTATTTCCTTTGGCCGCCTCCTCTAATATGCACAAGACGCGGGAGCATTCGCTTGTGTGGATCAGCATGAACGCCAGCTCCCCCCTGCCGTGGCCGGTTAGCTCAGTTGGTTAGAGCGTGGTGCTAATAACGCCAAGGCCGTGGGTTCGATCCCCACACGGGCCAGTTGCTTTTCTCTCCAGCGATTGTTTAAGCTGTCTCAGAATGCAATTTTAGCGGAGGCAATGAAAACAGTAATTAACATTGCTTTTCTCTCCAGTGATCGTTTAAGCGTCCAGCCGGCAAAAATCTGTCTCAGACCGCAATTTTAGCGGAGGCAATGAAAACAGTAATTAACAGTAAGATACTCCCACATACAGTAAACAATCCCTCCCCTCTGCCCGTGATATAATTCAGGGAGTTAATGCATTAACTTAATTTCCACGGGCAGAAGAAACACCCCTTTTTATAAAGTCCCATAAGTACCCAGAAACATAACACATCCCCGTAAATCTTACATCCCCTGACAGCCCTGATCTGGGTGGACAACATATCCAAAAATCACCCAGATCGGACCAGGGGTTCAGAAATTCTATGGAAGTCATAGTTTTGCCCAGGCGAACGCAGGATTTCATGCCCAAAACAGTTCCACAGAATCGCAGCTAAGTGCCGCTGGGGGACCGGCCGGGAACCGCGAGGTTTTCATGTCGAAAATAGTTCCAGGACGTTCGCGGCTAGGTCCCCCTGAAGCCTATTCGCGGTTTTAGCCCATGCGAACAAGATGGCTGCCACCACGCGTTCGAATGTCGAATGGCGGCCACTTTGACTGTTCGGGAGTTCGAAGAACCAACGTTTAAAGTCCCAATAGGCACAATTAGGGTCTCTCTGCCGCAATAAATTAAAGGGGCCATAGTCACAGGGTAAAAGGCTGGCAAGTAGTCTTCTCCAAAGCCCAGTGGCTTTCGTCACATATCGCAAATATCCCCGTGACTGCGAGCCGCACGCCGTCACTGCACAGCTCATCCTCGTTAGTATAGTGGTGAGTATCCCCGCCTGTCACGCGGGAGACCGGGGTTCGATTCCCCGACGGGGAGTGCTATTTTTATTTCCTTTGGCCGCCTCCTCTAATATGCACAAGACGCGGGAGCATTCGCTTGTGTGGATCAGCATGAACGCCAGCTCCCCCCTGCCGTGGCCGGTTAGCTCAGTTGGTTAGAGCGTGGTGCTAATAACGCCAAGGCCGTGGGTTTGATCCCCACACGGGCCAGTTGCTTTTCTCTCCAGCGATTGTTTAAGCTGTCTCAGAATGCAATTTTAGCGGAGGCAATGAAAACAGTAATTAACATTGCTTTTCTCTCCAGTGATCGTTTAAGCGTCCAGCCGGCAAAAATCTGTCTCAGACCGCAATTTTAGCGGAGGCAATGAAAACAGTAATTAACAGTAAGATACTCCCACATACAGTAAACAATCCCTCCCCTCTGCCCGTGATATAATTCAGGGAGTTAATGCATTAACTTAATTTCCACGGGCAGAAGAAACACCCCTTTTTATAAAGTCCCATAAGTACCCAGAAACATAACACATCCCCGTAAATCTTACATCCCCTGACAGCCCTGATCTGGGTGGACAACATATCCAAAAATCACCCAGATCGGACCAGGGGTTCAGAAATTCTATGGAAGTCATAGTTTTGCCCAGGCGAACGCAGGATTTCATGCCCAAAACAGTTCCACAGAATCGCAGCTAAGTGCCGCTGGGGGACCGGCCGGGAACCGCGAGGTTTTCATGTCGAAAATAGTTCCAGGACGTTCGCGGCTAGGTCCCCCTGAAGCCTATTCGCGGTTTTAGCCCATGCGAACAAGATGGCTGCCACCACGCGTTCGAATGTCGAATGGCGGCCACTTTGACTGTTCGGGAGTTCGAAGAACCAACGTTTAAAGTCCCAATAGGCACAATTAGGGTCTCTCTGCCGCAATAAATTAAAGGGGCCATAGTCACAGGGTAAAAGGCTGGCAAGTAGTCTTCTCCAAAGCCCAGTGGCTTTCGTCACATATCGCAAATATCCCCGTGACTGCGAGCCGCACGCCGTCACTGCACAGCTCATCCTCGTTAGTATAGTGGTGAGTATCCCCGCCTGTCACGCGGGAGACCGGGGTTCGATTCCCCGACGGGGAGTGCTATTTTTATTTCCTTTGGCCGCCTCCTCTAATATGCACAAGACGCGGGAGCATTCGCTTGTGTGGATCAGCATGAACGCCAGCTCCCCCCTGCCGTGGCCGGTTAGCTCAGTTGGTTAGAGCGTGGTGCTAATAACGCCAAGGCCGTGGGTTCGATCCCCACACGGGCCAGTTGCTTTTCTCTCCAGCGATTGTTTAAGCTGTCTCAGAATGCAATTTTAGCGGAGGCAATGAAAACAGTAATTAACATTGCTTTTCTCTCCAGTGATCGTTTAAGCGTCCAGCCGGCAAAAATCTGTCTCAGACCGCAATTTTAGCGGAGGCAATGAAAACAGTAATTAACAGTAAGATACTCCCACATACAGTAAACAATCCCTCCCCTCTGCCCGTGATATAATTCAGGGAGTTAATGCATTAACTTAATTTCCACGGGCAGAAGAAACACCCCTTTTTATAAAGTCCCATAAGTACCCAGAAACATAACACATCCCCGTAAATCTTACATCCCCTGACAGCCCTGATCTGGGTGGACAACATATCCAAAAATCACCCAGATCGGACCAGGGGTTCAGAAATTCTATGGAAGTCATAGTTTTGCCCAGGCGAACGCAGGATTTCATGCCCAAAACAGTTCCACAGAATCGCAGCTAAGTGCCGCTGGGGGACCGGCCGGGAACCGCGAGGTTTTCATGTCGAAAATAGTTCCAGGACGTTCGCGGCTAGGTCCCCCTGAAGCCTATTCGCGGTTTTAGCCCATGCGAACAAGATGGCTGCCACCACGCGTTCGAATGTCGAATGGCGGCCACTTTGACTGTTCGGGAGTTCGAAGAACCAACGTTTAAAGTCCCAATAGGCACAATTAGGGTCTCTCTGCCGCAATAAATTAAAGGGGCCATAGTCACAGGGTAAAAGGCTGGCAAGTAGTCTTCTCCAAAGCCCAGTGGCTTTCGTCACATATCGCAAATATCCCCGTGACTGCGAGCCGCACGCCGTCACTGCACAGCTCATCCTCGTTAGTATAGTGGTGAGTATCCCCGCCTGTCACGCGGGAGACCGGGGTTCGATTCCCCGACGGGGAGTGCTATTTTTATTTCCTTTGGCCGCCTCCTCTAATATGCACAAGACGCGGGAGCATTCGCTTGTGTGGATCAGCATGAACGCCAGCTCCCCCCTGCCGTGGCCGGTTAGCTCAGTTGGTTAGAGCGTGGTGCTAATAACGCCAAGGCCGTGGGTTCGATCCCCACACGGGCCAGTTGCTTTTCTCTCCAGCGATTGTTTAAGCTGTCTCAGAATGCAATTTTAGCGGAGGCAATGAAAACAGTAATTAACATTGCTTTTCTCTCCAGTGATCGTTTAAGCGTCCAGCCGGCAAAAATCTGTCTCAGACCGCAATTTTAGCGGAGGCAATGAAAACAGTAATTAACAGTAAGATACTCCCACATACAGTAAACAATCCCTCCCCTCTGCCCGTGATATAATTCAGGGAGTTAATGCATTAACTTAATTTCCACGGGCAGAAGAAACACCCCTTTTTATAAAGTCCCATAAGTACCCAGAAACATAACACATCCCCGTAAATCTTACATCCCCTGACAGCCCTGATCTGGGTGGACAACATATCCAAAAATCACCCAGATCGGACCAGGGGTTCAGAAATTCTATGGAAGTCATAGTTTTGCCCAGGCGAACGCAGGATTTCATGCCCAAAACAGTTCCACAGAATCGCAGCTAAGTGCCGCTGGGGGACCGGCCGGGAACCGCGAGGTTTTCATGTCGAAAATAGTTCCAGGACGTTCGCGGCTAGGTCCCCCTGAAGCCTATTCGCGGTTTTAGCCCATGCGAACAAGATGGCTGCCACCACGCGTTCGAATGTCGAATGGCGGCCACTTTGACTGTTCGGGAGTTCGAAGAACCAACGTTTAAAGTCCCAATAGGCACAATTAGGGTCTCTCTGCCGCAATAAATTAAAGGGGCCATAGTCACAGGGTAAAAGGCTGGCAAGTAGTCTTCTCCAAAGCCCAGTGGCTTTCGTCACATATCGCAAATATCCCCGTGACTGCGAGCCGCACGCCGTCACTGCACAGCTCATCCTCGTTAGTATAGTGGTGAGTATCCCCGCCTGTCACGCGGGAGACCGGGGTTCGATTCCCCGACGGGGAGTGCTATTTTTATTTCCTTTGGCCGCCTCCTCTAATATGCACAAGACGCGGGAGCATTCGCTTGTGTGGATCAGCATGAACGCCAGCTCCCCCCTGCCGTGGCCGGTTAGCTCAGTTGGTTAGAGCGTGGTGCTAATATCGCCAAGGCCGTGGGTTCGATCCCCACACGGGCCAGTTGCTTTTCTCTCCAGCGATTGTTTAAGCTGTCTCAGAATGCAATTTTAGCGGAGGCAATGAAAACAGTAATTAACATTGCTTTTCTCTCCAGTGATCGTTTAAGCGTCCAGCCGGCAAAAATCTGTCTCAGACCGCAATTTTAGCGGAGGCAATGAAAACAGTAATTAACAGTAAGATACTCCCACATACAGTAAACAATCCCTCCCCTCTGCCCGTGATATAATTCAGGGAGTTAATGCATTAACTTAATTTCCACGGGCAGAAGAAACACCCCTTTTTATAAAGTCCCATAAGTACCCAGAAACATAACACATCCCCGTAAATCTTACATCCCCTGACAGCCCTGATCTGGGTGGACAACATATCCAAAAATCACCCAGATCGGACCAGGGGTTCAGAAATTCTATGGAAGTCATAGTTTTGCCCAGGCGAACGCAGGATTTCATGCCCAAAACAGTTCCACAGAATCGCAGCTAAGTGCCGCTGGGGGACCGGCCGGGAACCGCGAGGTTTTCATGTCGAAAATAGTTCCAGGACGTTCGCGGCTAGGTCCCCCTGAAGCCTATTCGCGGTTTTAGCCCATGCGAACAAGATGGCTGCCACCACGCGTTCGAATGTCGAATGGCGGCCACTTTGACTGTTCGGGAGTTCGAAGAACCAACGTTTAAAGTCCCAATAGGCACAATTAGGGTCTCTCTGCCGCAATAAATTAAAGGGGCCATAGTCACAGGGTAAAAGGCTGGCAAGTAGTCTTCTCCAAAGCCCAGTGGCTTTCGTCACATATCGCAAATATCCCCGTGACTGCGAGCCGCACGCCGTCACTGCACAGCTCATCCTCGTTAGTATAGTGGTGAGTATCCCCGCCTGTCATGCGGGAGACCGGGGTTCGATTCCCCGACGGGGAGTGCTATTTTTATTTCCTTTGGCCGCCTCCTCTAATATGCACAAGACGCGGGAGCATTCGCTTGTGTGGATCAGCATGAACGCCAGCTCCCCCCTGCCGTGGCCGGTTAGCTCAGTTGGTTAGAGCGTGGTGCTAATAACGCCAAGGCCGTGGGTTCGATCCCCACACGGGCCAGTTGCTTTTCTCTCCAGCGATTGTTTAAGCTGTCTCAGAATGCAATTTTAGCGGAGGCAATGAAAACAGTAATTAACATTGCTTTTCTCTCCAGTGATCGTTTAAGCGTCCAGCCGGCAAAAATCTGTCTCAGACCGCAATTTTAGCGGAGGCAATGAAAACAGTAATTAACAGTAAGATACTCCCACATACAGTAAACAATCCCTCCCCTCTGCCCGTGATATAATTCAGGGAGTTAATGCATTAACTTAATTTCCACGGGCAGAAGAAACACCCCTTTTTATAAAGTCCCATAAGTACCCAGAAACATAACACATCCCCGTAAATCTTACATCCCCTGACAGCCCTGATCTGGGTGGACAACATATCCAAAAATCACCCAGATCGGACCAGGGGTTCAGAAATTCTATGGAAGTCATAGTTTTGCCCAGGCGAACGCAGGATTTCATGCCCAAAACAGTTCCACAGAATCGCAGCTAAGTGCCGCTGGGGGACCGGCCGGGAACCGCGAGGTTTTCATGTCGAAAATAGTTCCAGGACGTTCGCGGCTAGGTCCCCCTGAAGCCTATTCGCGGTTTTAGCCCATGCGAACAAGATGGCTGCCACCACGCGTTCGAATGTCGAATGGCGGCCACTTTGACTGTTCGGGAGTTCGAAGAACCAACGTTTAAAGTCCCAATAGGCACAATTAGGGTCTCTCTGCCGCAATAAATTAAAGGGGCCATAGTCACAGGGTAAAAGGCTGGCAAGTAGTCTTCTCCAAAGCCCAGTGGCTTTCGTCACATATCGCAAATATCCCCGTGACTGCGAGCCGCACGCCGTCACTGCACAGCTCATCCTCGTTAGTATAGTGGTGAGTATCCCCGCCTGTCACGCGGGAGACCGGGGTTCGATTCCCCGACGGGGAGTGCTATTTTTATTTCCTTTGGCCGCCTCCTCTAATATGCACAAGACGCGGGAGCATTCGCTTGTGTGGATCAGCATGAACGCCAGCTCCCCCCTGCCGTGGCCGGTTAGCTCAGTTGGTTAGAGCGTGGTGCTAATAACGCCAAGGCCGTGGGTTCGATCCCCACACGGGCCAGTTGCTTTTCTCTCCAGCGATTGTTTAAGCTGTCTCAGAATGCAATTTTAGCGGAGGCAATGAAAACAGTAATTAACATTGCTTTTCTCTCCAGTGATCGTTTAAGCGTCCAGCCGGCAAAAATCTGTCTCAGACCGCAATTTTAGCGGAGGCAATGAAAACAGTAATTAACAGTAAGATACTCCCACATACAGTAAACAATCCCTCCCCTCTGCCCGTGATATAATTCAGGGAGTTAATGCATTAACTTAATTTCCACGGGCAGAAGAAACACCCCTTTTTATAAAGTCCCATAAGTACCCAGAAACATAACACATCCCCGTAAATCTTACATCCCCTGACAGCCCTGATCTGGGTGGACAACATATCCAAAAATCACCCAGATCGGACCAGGGGTTCAGAAATTCTATGGAAGTCATAGTTTTGCCCAGGCGAACGCAGGATTTCATGCCCAAAACAGTTCCACAGAATCGCAGCTAAGTGCCGCTGGGGGACCGGCCGGGAACCGCGAGGTTTTCATGTCGAAAATAGTTCCAGGACGTTCGCGGCTAGGTCCCCCTGAAGCCTATTCGCGGTTTTAGCCCATGCGAACAAGATGGCTGCCACCACGCGTTCGAATGTCGAATGGCGGCCACTTTGACTGTTCGGGAGTTCGAAGAACCAACGTTTAAAGTCCCAATAGGCACAATTAGGGTCTCTCTGCCGCAATAAATTAAAGGGGCCATAGTCACAGGGTAAAAGGCTGGCAAGTAGTCTTCTCCAAAGCCCAGTGGCTTTCGTCACATATCGCAAATATCCCCGTGACTGCGAGCCGCACGCCGTCACTGCACAGCTCATCCTCGTTAGTATAGTGGTGAGTATCCCCGCCTGTCACGCGGGAGACCGGGGTTCGATTCCCCGACGGGGAGTGCTATTTTTATTTCCTTTGGCCGCCTCCTCTAATATGCACAAGACGCGGGAGCATTCGCTTGTGTGGATCAGCATGAACGCCAGCTCCCCCCTGCCGTGGCCGGTTAGCTCAGTTGGTTAGAGCGTGGTGCTAATAACGCCAAGGCCGTGGGTTCGATCCCCACACGGGCCAGTTGCTTTTCTCTCCAGCGATTGTTTAAGCTGTCTCAGAATGCAATTTTAGCGGAGGCAATGAAAACAGTAATTAACATTGCTTTTCTCTCCAGTGATCGTTTAAGCGTCCAGCCGGCAAAAATCTGTCTCAGACCGCAATTTTAGCGGAGGCAATGAAAACAGTAATTAACAGTAAGATACTCCCACATACAGTAAACAATCCCTCCCCTCTGCCCGTGATATAATTCAGGGAGTTAATGCATTAACTTAATTTCCACGGGCAGAAGAAACACCCCTTTTTATAAAGTCCCATAAGTACCCAGAAACATAACACATCCCCGTAAATCTTACATCCCCTGACAGCCCTGATCTGGGTGGACAACATATCCAAAAATCACCCAGATCGGACCAGGGGTTCAGAAATTCTATGGAAGTCATAGTTTTGCCCAGGCGAACGCAGGATTTCATGCCCAAAACAGTTCCACAGAATCGCAGCTAAGTGCCGCTGGGGGACCGGCCGGGAACCGCGAGGTTTTCATGTCGAAAATAGTTCCAGGACGTTCGCGGCTAGGTCCCCCTGAAGCCTATTCGCGGTTTTAGCCCATGCGAACAAGATGGCTGCCACCACGCGTTCGAATGTCGAATGGCGGCCACTTTGACTGTTCGGGAGTTCGAAGAACCAACGTTTAAAGTCCCAATAGGCACAATTAGGGTCTCTCTGCCGCAATAAATTAAAGGGGCCATAGTCACAGGGTAAAAGGCTGGCAAGTAGTCTTCTCCAAAGCCCAGTGGCTTTCGTCACATATCGCAAATATCCCCGTGACTGCGAGCCGCACGCCGTCACTGCACAGCTCATCCTCGTTAGTATAGTGGTGAGTATCCCCGCCTGTCACGCGGGAGACCGGGGTTCGAATCCCCGACGGGGAGTGCTATTTTTATTTCCTTTGGCCGCCTCCTCTAATATGCACAAGACGCGGGAGCATTTGCTTGTGTGGATCAGCATGAACGCCAGCTCCCCCCTGCCGTGGCCGGTTAGCTCAGTTGGTTAGAGCGTGGTGCTAATAACGCCAAGGCCGTGGGTTCGATCCCCACACGGGCCAGTTGCTTTTCTCTCCAGCGATTGTTTAAGCTGTCTCAGAATGCAATTTTAGCGGAGGCAATGAAAACAGTAATTAACATTGCTTTTCTCTCCAGTGATCGTTTAAGCGTCCAGCCGGCAAAAATCTGTCTCAGACCGCAATTTTAGCGGAGGCAATGAAAACAGTAATTAACAGTAAGATACTCCCACATACAGTAAACAATCCCTCCCCTCTGCCCGTGATATAATTCAGGGAGTTAATGCATTAACTTAATTTCCACGGGCAGAAGAAACACCCCTTTTTATAAAGTCCCATAAGTACCCAGAAACATAACACATCCCCGTAAATCTTACATCCCCTGACAGCCCTGATCTGGGTGGACAACATATCCAAAAATCACCCAGATCGGACCAGGGGTTCAGAAATTCTATGGAAGTCATAGTTTTGCCCAGGCGAACGCAGGATTTCATGCCCAAAACAGTTCCACAGAATCGCAGCTAAGTGCCGCTGGGGGACCGGCCGGGAACCGCGAGGTTTTCATGTCGAAAATAGTTCCAGGACGTTCGCGGCTAGGTCCCCCTGAAGCCTATTCGCGGTTTTAGCCCATGCGAACAAGATGGCAGCCACCACGCGTTCGAATGTCGAATGGCGGCCACTTTGACTGTTCGGGAGTTCGAAGAACCAACGTTTAAAGTCCCAATAGGCACAATTAGGGTCTCTCTGCCGCAATAAATTAAAGGGGCCATAGTCACAGGGTAAAAGGCTGGCAAGTAGTCTTCTCCAAAGCCCAGTGGCTTTCGTCACATATCGCAAATATCCCCGTGACTGCGAGCCGCACGCCGTCACTGCACAGCTCATCCTCGTTAGTATAGTGGTGAGTATCCCCGCCTGTCACGCGGGAGACCGGGGTTCGATTCCCCGACGGGGAGTGCTATTTTTATTTCCTTTGGCCGCCTCCTCTAATATGCACAAGACGCGGGAGCATTCGCTTGTGTGGATCAGCATGAACGCCAGCTCCCCCCTGCCGTGGCCGGTTAGCTCAGTTGGTTAGAGCGTGGTGCTAATAACGCCAAGGCCGTGGGTTCGATCCCCACACGGGCCAGTTGCTTTTCTCTCCAGCGATTGTTTAAGCTGTCTCAGAATGCAATTTTAGCGGAGGCAATGAAAACAGTAATTAACATTGCTTTTCTCTCCAGTGATCGTTTAAGCGTCCAGCCGGCAAAAATCTGTCTCAGACCGCAATTTTAGCGGAGGCAATGAAAACAGTAATTAACAGTAAGATACTCCCACATACAGTAAACAATCCCTCCCCTCTGCCCGTGATATAATTCAGGGAGTTAATGCATTAACTTAATTTCCACGGGCAGAAGAAACACCCCTTTTTATAAAGTCCCATAAGTACCCAGAAACATAACACATCCCCGTAAATCTTACATCCCCTGACAGCCCTGATCTGGGTGGACAACATATCCAAAAATCACCCAGATCGGACCAGGGGTTCAGAAATTCTATGGAAGTCATAGTTTTGCCCAGGCGAACGCAGGATTTCATGCCCAAAACAGTTCCACAGAATCGCAGCTAAGTGCCGCTGGGGGACCGGCCGGGAACCGCGAGGTTTTCATGTCGAAAATAGTTCCAGGACGTTCGCGGCTAGGTCCCCCTGAAGCCTATTCGCGGTTTTAGCCCATGCGAACAAGATGGCTGCCACCACGCGTTCGAATGTCGAATGGCGGCCACTTTGACTGTTCGGGAGTTCGAAGAACCAACGTTTAAAGTCCCAATAGGCACAATTAGGGTCTCTCTGCCGCAATAAATTAAAGGGGCCATAGTCACAGGGTAAAAGGCTGGCAAGTAGTCTTCTCCAAAGCCCAGTGGCTTTCGTCACATATCGCAAATATCCCCGTGACTGCGAGCCGCACGCCGTCACTGCACAGCTCATCCTCGTTAGTATAGTGGTGAGTATCCCCGCCTGTCACGCGGGAGACCGGGGTTCGATTCCCCGACGGGGAGTGCTATTTTTATTTCCTTTGGCCGCCTCCTCTAATATGCACAAGACGCGGGAGCATTCGCTTGTGTGGATCAGCATGAACGCCAGCTCCCCCCTGCCGTGGCCGGTTAGCTCAGTTGGTTAGAGCGTGGTGCTAATAACGCCAAGGCCGTGGGTTCGATCCCCACACGGGCCAGTTGCTTTTCTCTCCAGCGATTGTTTAAGCTGTCTCAGAATGCAATTTTAGCGGAGGCAATGAAAACAGTAATTAACATTGCTTTTCTCTCCAGTGATCGTTTAAGCGTCCAGCCGGCAAAAATCTGTCTCAGACCGCAATTTTAGCGGAGGCAATGAAAACAGTAATTAACAGTAAGATACTCCCACATACAGTAAACAATCCCTCCCCTCTGCCCGTGATATAATTCAGGGAGTTAATGCATTAACTTAATTTCCACGGGCAGAAGAAACACCCCTTTTTATAAAGTCCCATAAGTACCCAGAAACATAACACATCCCCGTAAATCTTACATCCCCTGACAGCCCTGATCTGGGTGGACAACATATCCAAAAATCACCCAGATCGGACCAGGGGTTCAGAAATTCTATGGAAGTCATAGTTTTGCCCAGGCGAACGCAGGATTTCATGCCCAAAACAGTTCCACAGAATCGCAGCTAAGTGCCGCTGGGGGACCGGCCGGGAACCGCGAGGTTTTCATGTCGAAAATAGTTCCAGGACGTTCGCGGCTAGGTCCCCCTGAAGCCTATTCGCGGTTTTAGCCCATGCGAACAAGATGGCTGCCACCACGCGTTCGAATGTCGAATGGCGGCCACTTTGACTGTTCGGGAGTTCGAAGAACCAACGTTTAAAGTCCCAATAGGCACAATTAGGGTCTCTCTGCCGCAATAAATTAAAGGGGCCATAGTCACAGGGTAAAAGGCTGGCAAGTAGTCTTCTCCAAAGCCCAGTGGCTTTCGTCACATATCGCAAATATCCCCGTGACTGCGAGCCGCACGCCGTCACTGCACAGCTCATCCTCGTTAGTATAGTGGTGAGTATCCCCGCCTGTCACGCGGGAGACCGGGGTTCGATTCCCCGACGGGGAGTGCTATTTTTATTTCCTTTGGCCGCCTCCTCTAATATGCACAAGACGCGGGAGCATTCGCTTGTGTGGATCAGCATGAACGCCAGCTCCCCCCTGCCGTGGCCGGTTAGCTCAGTTGGTTAGAGCGTGGTGCTAATAACGCCAAGGCCGTGGGTTCGATCCCCACACGGGCCAGTTGCTTTTCTCTCCAGTGATTGTTTAAGCTGTCTCAGAATGCAATTTTAGCGGAGGCAATGAAAACAGTAATTAACATTGCTTTTCTCTCCAGTGATCGTTTAAGCGTCCAGCCGGCAAAAATCTGTCTCAGACCGCAATTTTAGCGGAGGCAATGAAAACAGTAATTAACAGTAAGATACTCCCACATACAGTAAACAATCCCTCCCCTCTGCCCGTGATATAATTCAGGGAGTTAATGCATTAACTTAATTTCCACGGGCAGAAGAAACACCCCTTTTTATAAAGTCCCATAAGTACCCAGAAACATAACACATCCCCGTAAATCTTACATCCCCTGACAGCCCTGATCTGGGTGGACAACATATCCAAAAATCACCCAGATCGGACCAGGGGTTCAGAAATTCTATGGAAGTCATAGTTTTGCCCAGGCGAACGCAGGATTTCATGCCCAAAACAGTTCCACAGAATCGCAGCTAAGTGCCGCTGGGGGACCGGCCGGGAACCGCGAGGTTTTCATGTCGAAAATAGTTCCAGGACGTTCGCGGCTAGGTCCCCCTGAAGCCTATTCGCGGTTTTAGCCCATGCGAACAAGATGGCTGCCACCACGCGTTCGAATGTCGAATGGCGGCCACTTTGACTGTTCGGGAGTTCGAAGAACCAACGTTTAAAGTCCCAATAGGCACAATTAGGGTCTCTCTGCCGCAATAAATTAAAGGGGCCATAGTCACAGGGTAAAAGGCTGGCAAGTAGTCTTCTCCAAAGCCCAGTGGCTTTCGTCACATATCGCAAATATCCTCGTGACTGCGAGCCGCACGCCGTCACTGCACAGCTCATCCTCGTTAGTATAGTGGTGAGTATCCCCGCCTGTCACGCGGGAGACCGGGGTTCGATTCCCCGACGGGGAGTGCTATTTTTATTTCCTTTGGCCGCCTCCTCTAATATGCACAAGACGCGGGAGCATTCGCTTGTGTGGATCAGCATGAACGCCAGCTCCCCCCTGCCGTGGCCGGTTAGCTCAGTTGGTTAGAGCGTGGTGCTAATAACGCCAAGGCCGTGGGTTCGATCCCCACACGGGCCAGTTGCTTTTCTCTCCAGCGATTGTTTAAGCTGTCTCAGAATGCAATTTTAGCGGAGGCAATGAAAACAGTAATTAACATTGCTTTTCTCTCCAGTGATCGTTTAAGCGTCCAGCCGGCAAAAATCTGTCTCAGACCGCAATTTTAGCGGAGGCAATGAAAACAGTAATTAACAGTAAGATACTCCCACATACAGTAAACAATCCCTCCCCTCTGCCCGTGATATAATTCAGGGAGTTAATGCATTAACTTAATTTCCACGGGCAGAAGAAACACCCCTTTTTATAAAGTCCCATAAGTACCCAGAAACATAACACATCCCCGTAAATCTTACATCCCCTGACAGCCCTGATCTGGGTGGACAACATATCCAAAAATCACCCAGATCGGACCAGGGGTTCAGAAATTCTATGGAAGTCATAGTTTTGCCCAGGCGAACGCAGGATTTCATGCCCAAAACAGTTCCACAGAATCGCAGCTAAGTGCCGCTGGGGGACCGGCCGGGAACCGCGAGGTTTTCATGTCGAAAATAGTTCCAGGACGTTCGCGGCTAGGTCCCCCTGAAGCCTATTCGCGGTTTTAGCCCATGCGAACAAGATGGCTGCCACCACGCGTTCGAATGTCGAATGGCGGCCACTTTGACTGTTCGGGAGTTCGAAGAACCAACGTTTAAAGTCCCAATAGGCACAATTAGGGTCTCTCTGCCGCAATAAATTAAAGGGGCCATAGTCACAGGGTAAAAGGCTGGCAAGTAGTCTTCTCCAAAGCCCAGTGGCTTTCGTCACATATCGCAAATATCCTCGTGACTGCGAGCCGCACGCCGTCACTGCACAGCTCATCCTCGTTAGTATAGTGGTGAGTATCCCCGCCTGTCACGCGGGAGACCGGGGTTCGATTCCCCGACGGGGAGTGCTATTTTTATTTCCTTTGGCCGCCTCCTCTAATATGCACAAGACGCGGGAGCATTCGCTTGTGTGGATCAGCATGAACGCCAGCTGCCCCCTGCCGTGGCCGGTTAGCTCAGTTGGTTAGAGCGTGGTGCTAATAACGCCAAGGCCGTGGGTTCGATCCCCACACGGGCCAGTTGCTTTTCTCTCCAGCAATTGTTTAAGCTGTCTCAGAATGCAATTTTAGCGGAGGCAATGAAAACAGCAATTAACATTGCTTTTCTCTCCAGTGATCGTTTAAGCGTCCAGCCGGCAAAAATCTGTCTCAGACCGCAATTTTAGCGGAGGCAATGAAAACAGTAATTAACAGTAAGATACTCCCACATACAGTAAACAATCCCTCCCCTCTGCCCGTGATATAATTCAGGGAGTTAATGCATTAACTTAATTTCCACGGGCAGAAGAAACACCCCTTTTTATAAAGTCCCATAAGTACCCAGAAACATAACACATCCCCGTAAATCTTACATCCCCTGACAGCCCTGATCTGGGTGGACAACATATCCAAAAATCACCCAGATCGGACCAGGGGTTCAGAAATTCTATGGAAGTCATAGTTTTGCCCAGGCGAACGCAGGATTTCATGCCCAAAACAGTTCCACAGAATCGCAGCTAAGTGCCGCTGGGGGACCGGCCGGGAACCGCGAGGTTTTCATGTCGAAAATAGTTCCAGGACGTTCGCGGCTAGGTCCCCCTGAAGCCTATTCGCGGTTTTAGCCCATGCGAACAAGATGGCTGCCACCACGCGTTCGAATGTCGAATGGCGGCCACTTTGACTGTTCGGGAGTTCGAAGAACCAACGTTTAAAGTCCCAATAGGCACAATTAGGGTCTCTCTGCCGCAATAAATTAAAGGGGCCATAGTCACAGGGTAAAAGGCTGGCAAGTAGTCTTCTCCAAAGCCCAGTGGCTTTCGTCACATATCGCAAATATCCCCGTGACTGCGAGCCGCACGCCGTCACTGCACAGCTCATCCTCGTTAGTATAGTGGTGAGTATCCCCGCCTGTCACGCGGGAGACCGGGGTTCGATTCCCCGACGGGGAGTGCTATTTTTATTTCCTTTGGCCGCCTCCTCTAATATGCACAAGACGCGGGAGCATTCGCTTGTGTGGATCAGCATGAACGCCAGCCCTCCCTGCCGTGGCCGGTTAGCTCAGTTGGTTAGAGCGTGGTGCTAATAACGCCAAGGCCGTGGGTTCGATCCCCACACGGGCCAGTTGCTTTTCTCTCCAGCGATTGTTTAAGCTGTCTCAGAATGCAATTTTAGCGGAGGCAATGAAAACAGTAATTAACATTGCTTTTCTCTCCAGTGATCGTTTAAGCGTCCAGCCGGCAAAAATCTGTCTCAGACCGCAATTTTAGCGGAGGCAATGAAAACAGTAATTAACAGTAAGATACTCCCACATACAGTAAACAATCCCTCCCCTCTGCCCGTGATATAATTCAGGGAGTTAATGCATTAACTTAATTTCCACGGGCAGAAGAAACACCCCTTTTTATAAAGTCCCATAAGTACCCAGAAACATAACACATCCCCGTAAATCTTACATCCCCTGACAGCCCTGATCTGGGTGGACAACATATCCAAAAATCACCCAGATCGGACCAGGGGTTCAGAAATTCTATGGAAGTCATAGTTTTGCCCAGGCGAACGCAGGATTTCATGCCCAAAACAGTTCCACAGAATCGCAGCTAAGTGCCGCTGGGGGACCGGCCGGGAACCGCGAGGTTTTCATGTCGAAAATAGTTCCAGGACGTTCGCGGCTAGGTCCCCCTGAAGCCTATTCGCGGTTTTAGCCCATGCGAACAAGATGGCTGCCACCACGCGTTCGAATGTCGAATGGCGGCCACTTTGACTGTTCGGGAGTTCGAAGAACCAACGTTTAAAGTCCCAATAGGCACAATTAGGGTCTCTCTGCCGCAATAAATTAAAGGGGCCATAGTCACAGGGTAAAAGGCTGGCAAGTAGTCTTCTCCAAAGCCCAGTGGCTTTCGTCACATATCGCAAATATCCTCGTGACTGCGAGCCGCACGCCGTCACTGCACAGCTCATCCTCGTTAGTATAGTGGTGAGTATCCCCGCCTGTCACGCGGGAGACCGGGGTTCGATTCCCCGACGGGGAGTGCTATTTTTATTTCCTTTGGCCGCCTCCTCTAATATGCACAAGACGCGGGAGCATTCGCTTGTGTGGATCAGCATGAACGCCAGCTCCCCCCTGCCGTGGCCGGTTAGCTCAGTTGGTTAGAGCGTGGTGCTAATAACGCCAAGGCCGTGGGTTCGATCCCCACACGGGCCAGTTGCTTTTCTCTCCAGCGATTGTTTAAGCTGTCTCAGAATGCAATTTTAGCGGAGGCAATGAAAACAGTAATTAACATTGCTTTTCTCTCCAGTGATCGTTTAAGCGTCCAGCCGGCAAAAATCTGTCTCAGACCGCAATTTTAGCGGAGGCAATGAAAACAGTAATTAACAGTAAGATACTCCCACATACAGTAAACAATCCCTCCCCTCTGCCCGTGATATAATTCAGGGAGTTAATGCATTAACTTAATTTCCACGGGCAGAAGAAACACCCCTTTTTATAAAGTCCCATAAGTACCCAGAAACATAACACATCCCCGTAAATCTTACATCCCCTGACAGCCCTGATCTGGGTGGACAACATATCCAAAAATCACCCAGATCGGACCAGGGGTTCAGAAATTCTATGGAAGTCATAGTTTTGCCCAGGCGAACGCAGGATTTCATGCCCAAAACAGTTCCACAGAATCGCAGCTAAGTGCCGCTGGGGGACCGGCCGGGAACCGCGAGGTTTTCATGTCGAAAATAGTTCCAGGACGTTCGCGGCTAGGTCCCCCTGAAGCCTATTCGCGGTTTTAGCCCATGCGAACAAGATGGCTGCCACCACGCGTTCGAATGTCGAATGGCGGCCACTTTGACTGTTCGGGAGTTCGAAGAACCAACGTTTAAAGTCCCAATAGGCACAATTAGGGTCTCTCTGCCGCAATAAATTAAAGGGGCCATAGTCACAGGGTAAAAGGCTGGCAAGTAGTCTTCTCCAAAGCCCAGTGGCTTTCGTCACATATCGCAAATATCCCCGTGACTGCGAGCCGCACGCCGTCACTGCACAGCTCATCCTCGTTAGTATAGTGGTGAGTATCCCCGCCTGTCACGCGGGAGACCGGGGTTCGATTCCCCGACGGGGAGTGCTATTTTTATTTCCTTTGGCCGCCTCCTCTAATATGCACAAGACGCGGGAGCATTCGCTTGTGTGGATCAGCATGAACGCCAGCTCCCCCCTGCCGTGGCCGGTTAGCTCAGTTGGTTAGAGCGTGGTGCTAATAACGCCAAGGCCGTGGGTTCGATCCCCACACGGGCCAGTTGCTTTTCTCTCCAGCGATTGTTTAAGCTGTCTCAGAATGCAATTTTAGCGGAGGCAATGAAAACAGTAATTAACATTGCTTTTCTCTCCAGTGATCGTTTAAGCGTCCAGCCGGCAAAAATCTGTCTCAGACCGCAATTTTAGCGGAGGCAATGAAAACAGTAATTAACAGTAAGATACTCCCACATACAGTAAACAATCCCTCCCCTCTGCCCGTGATATAATTCAGGGAGTTAATGCATTAACTTAATTTCCACGGGCAGAAGAAACACCCCTTTTTATAAAGTCCCATAAGTACCCAGAAACATAACACATCCCCGTAAATCTTACATCCCCTGACAGCCCTGATCTGGGTGGACAACATATCCAAAAATCACCCAGATCGGACCAGGGGTTCAGAAATTCTATGGAAGTCATAGTTTTGCCCAGGCGAACGCAGGATTTCATGCCCAAAACAGTTCCACAGAATCGCAGCTAAGTGCCGCTGGGGGACCGGCCGGGAACCGCAAGGTTTTCATGTCGAAAATAGTTCCAGGACGTTCGCGGCTAGGTCCCCCTGAAGCCTATTCGCGGTTTTAGCCCATGCGAACAAGATGGCTGCCACCACGCGTTCGAATGTCGAATGGCGGCCACTTTGACTGTTCGGGAGTTCGAAGAACCAACGTTTAAAGTCCCAATAGGCACAATTAGGGTCTCTCTGCCGCAATAAATTAAAGGGGCCATAGTCACAGGGTAAAAGGCTGGCAAGTAGTCTTCTCCAAAGCCCAGTGGCTTTCGTCACATATCGCAAATATCCTCGTGACTGCGAGCCGCACGCCGTCACTGCACAGCTCATCCTCGTTAGTATAGTGGTGAGTATCCCCGCCTGTCACGCGGGAGACCGGGGTTCGATTCCCCGACGGGGAGTGCTATTTTTATTTCCTTTGGCCGCCTCCTCTAATATGCACAAGACGCGGGAGCATTCGCTTGTGTGGATCAGCATGAACGCCAGCTCCCCCCTGCCGTGGCCGGTTAGCTCAGTTGGTTAGAGCGTGGTGCTAATATCGCCAAGGCCGTTGGTTCGATCCCCACACAGGCCAGTTGCTTTTCTCTCCAGCGATTGTTTAAGCTGTCTCAGAATGCAATTTTAGCGGAGGCAATGAAAACAGTAATTAACATTGCTTTTCTCTCCAGTGATCGTTTAAGCGTCCAGCCGGCAAAAATCTGTCTCAGACCGCAATTTTAGCGGAGGCAATGAAAACAGTAATTAACAGTAAGATACTCCCACATACAGTAAACAATCCCTCCCCTCTGCCCGTGATATAATTCAGGGAGTTAATGCATTAACTTAATTTCCACGGGCAGAAGAAACACCCCTTTTTATAAAGTCCCATAAGTACCCAGAAACATAACACATCCCCGTAAATCTTACATCCCCTGACAGCCCTGATCTGGGTGGACAACATATCCAAAAATCACCCAGATCGGACCAGGGGTTCAGAAATTCTATGGAAGTCATAGTTTTGCCCAGGCGAACGCAGGATTTCATGCCCAAAACAGTTCCACAGAATCGCAGCTAAGTGCCGCTGGGGGACCGGCCGGGAACCGCGAGGTTTTCATGTCGAAAATAGTTCCAGGACGTTCGCGGCTAGGTCCCCCTGAAGCCTATTCGCGGTTTTAGCCCATGCGAACAAGATGGCTGCCACCACGCGTTCGAATGTCGAATGGCGGCCACTTTGACTGTTCGGGAGTTCGAAGAACCAACGTTTAAAGTCCCAATAGGCACAATTAGGGTCTCTCTGCCGCAATAAATTAAAGGGGCCATAGTCACAGGGTAAAAGGCTGGCAAGTAGTCTTCTCCAAAGCCCAGTGGCTTTCGTCACATATCGCAAATATCCCCGTGACTGCGAGCCGCACGCCGTCACTGCACAGCTCATCCTCGTTAGTATAGTGGTGAGTATCCCCGCCTGTCACGCGGGAGACCGGGGTTCGATTCCCCGACGGGGAGTGCTATTTTTATTTCCTTTGGCCGCCTCCTCTAATATGCACAAGACGCGGGAGCATTCGCTTGTGTGGATCAGCATGAACGCCAGCCCTCCCTGCCGTGGCCGGTTAGCTCAGTTGGTTAGAGCGTGGTGCTAATAACGCCAAGGCCGTGGGTTCGATCCCCACACGGGCCAGTTGCTTTTCTCTCCAGCGATTGTTTAAGCTGTCTCAGAATGCAATTTTAGCGGAGGCAATGAAAACAGTAATTAACATTGCTTTTCTCTCCAGTGATCGTTTAAGCGTCCAGCCGGCAAAAATCTGTCTCAGACCGCAATTTTAGCGGAGGCAATGAAAACAGTAATTAACAGTAAGATACTCCCACATACAGTAAACAATCCCTCCCCTCTGCCCGTGATATAATTCAGGGAGTTAATGCATTAACTTAATTTCCACGGGCAGAAGAAACACCCCTTTTTATAAAGTCCCATAAGTACCCAGAAACATAACACATCCCCGTAAATCTTACATCCCCTGACAGCCCTGATCTGGGTGGACAACATATCCAAAAATCACCCAGATCGGACCAGGGGTTCAGAAATTCTATGGAAGTCATAGTTTTGCCCAGGCGAACGCAGGATTTCATGCCCAAAACAGTTCCACAGAATCGCAGCTAAGTGCCGCTGGGGGACCGGCCGGGAACCGCGAGGTTTTCATGTCGAAAATAGTTCCAGGACGTTCGCGGCTAGGTCCCCCTGAAGCCTATTCGCGGTTTTAGCCCATGCGAACAAGATGGCTGCCACCACGCGTTCGAATGTCGAATGGCGGCCACTTTGACTGTTCGGGAGTTCGAAGAACCAACGTTTAAAGTCCCAATAGGCACAATTAGGGTCTCTCTGCCGCAATAAATTAAAGGGGCCATAGTCACAGGGTAAAAGGCTGGCAAGTAGTCTTCTCCAAAGCCCAGTGGCTTTCGTCACATATCGCAAATATCCTCGTGACTGCGAGCCGCACGCCGTCACTGCACAGCTCATCCTCGTTAGTATAGTGGTGAGTATCCCCGCCTGTCACGCGGGAGACCGGGGTTCGATTCCCCGACGGGGAGTGCTATTTTTATTTCCTTTGGCCGCCTCCTCTAATATGCACAAGACGCGGGAGCATTCGCTTGTGTGGATCAGCATGAACGCCAGCTCCCCCCTGCCGTGGCCGGTTAGCTCAGTTGGTTAGAGCGTGGTGCTAATAACGCCAAGGCCGTGGGTTCGATCCCCACACGGGCCAGTTGCTTTTCTCTCCAGCGATTGTTTAAGCTGTCTCAGAATGCAATTTTAGCGGAGGCAATGAAAACAGTAATTAACATTGCTTTTCTCTCCAGTGATCGTTTAAGCGTCCAGCCGGCAAAAATCTGTCTCAGACCGCAATTTTAGCGGAGGCAATGAAAACAGTAATTAACAGTAAGATACTCCCACATACAGTAAACAATCCCTCCCCTCTGCCCGTGATATAATTCAGGGAGTTAATGCATTAACTTAATTTCCACGGGCAGAAGAAACACCCCTTTTTATAAAGTCCCATAAGTACCCAGAAACATAACACATCCCCGTAAATCTTACATCCCCTGACAGCCCTGATCTGGGTGGACAACATATCCAAAAATCACCCAGATCGGACCAGGGGTTCAGAAATTCTATGGAAGTCATAGTTTTGCCCAGGCGAACGCAGGATTTCATGCCCAAAACAGTTCCACAGAATCGCAGCTAAGTGCCGCTGGGGGACCGGCCGGGAACCGCGAGGTTTTCATGTCGAAAATAGTTCCAGGACGTTCGCGGCTAGGTCCCCCTGAAGCCTATTCGCGGTTTTAGCCCATGCGAACAAGATGGCTGCCACCACGCGTTCGAATGTCGAATGGCGGCCACTTTGACTGTTCGGGAGTTCGAAGAACCAACGTTTAAAGTCCCAATAGGCACAATTAGGGTCTCTCTGCCGCAATAAATTAAAGGGGCCATAGTCACAGGGTAAAAGGCTGGCAAGTAGTCTTCTCCAAAGCCCAGTGGCTTTCGTCACATATCGCAAATATCCTCGTGACTGCGAGCCGCACGCCGTCACTGCACAGCTCATCCTCGTTAGTATAGTGGTGAGTATCCCCGCCTGTCACGCGGGAGACCGGGGTTCGATTCCCCGACGGGGAGTGCTATTTTTATTTCCTTTGGCCGCCTCCTCTAATATGCACAAGACGCGGGAGCATTCGCTTGTGTGGATCAGCATGAACGCCAGCTCCCCCCTGCCGTGGCCGGTTAGCTCAGTTGGTTAGAGCGTGGTGCTAATAACGCCAAGGCCGTGGGTTCGATCCCCACACAGGCCAGTTGCTTTTCTCTCCAGCGATTGTTTAAGCTGTCTCAGAATGCAATTTTAGCGGAGGCAATGAAAACAGTAATTAACATTGCTTTTCTCTCCAGTGATCGTTTAAGCGTCCAGCCGGCAAAAATCTGTCTCAGACCGCAATTTTAGCGGAGGCAATGAAAACAGTAATTAACAGTAAGATACTCCCACATACAGTAAACAATCCCTCCCCTCTGCCCGTGATATAATTCAGGGAGTTAATGCATTAACTTAATTTCCACGGGCAGAAGAAACACCCCTTTTTATAAAGTCCCATAAGTACCCAGAAACATAACACATCCCCGTAAATCTTACATCCCCTGACAGCCCTGATCTGGGTGGACAACATATCCAAAAATCACCCAGATCGGACCAGGGGTTCAGAAATTCTATGGAAGTCATAGTTTTGCCCAGGCGAACGCAGGATTTCATGCCCAAAACAGTTCCACAGAATCGCAGCTAAGTGCCGCTGGGGGACCGGCCTGGAACCGCGAGGTTTTCATGTCGAAAATAGTTCCAGGACGTTCGCGGCTAGGTCCCCCTGAAGCCTAGTCGCGGTTTTAGCCCATGCGAACAAGATGGCTGCCACCACGCGTTCGAATGTCGAATGGCGGCCACTTTGACTGTTCGGGAGTTCGAAGAACCAACGTTTAAAGTCCCAATAGGCACAATTAGGGTCTCTCTGCCGCAATAAATTAAAGGGGCCATAGTCACAGGGTAAAAGGCTGGCAAGTAGTCTTCTCCAAAGCCCAGTGGCTTTCGTCACATATCGCAAATATCCTCGTGACTGCGAGCCGCACGCCGTCACTGCACAGCTCATCCTCGTTAGTATAGTGGTGAGTATCCCCGCCTGTCACGCGGGAGACCGGGGTTCGATTCCCCGACGGGGAGTGCTATTTTTATTTCCTTTGGCCGCCTCCTCTAATATGCACAAGACGCGGGAGCATTCGCTTGTGTGGATCAGCATGAACGCCAGCTCCCCCCTGCCGTGGCCGGTTAGCTCAGTTGGTTAGAGCGTGGTGCTAATAACGCCAAGGCCGTGGGTTCGATCCCCACACGGGCCAGTTGCTTTTCTCTCCAGCGATTGTTTAAGCTGTCTCAGAATGCAATTTTAGCGGAGGCAATGAAAACAGTAATTAACATTGCTTTTCTCTCCAGTGATCGTTTAAGCGTCCAGCCGGCAAAAATCTGTCTCAGACCGCAATTTTAGCGGAGGCAATGAAAACAGTAATTAACAGTAAGATACTCCCACATACAGTAAACAATCCCTCCCCTCTGCCCGTGATATAATTCAGGGAGTTAATGCATTAACTTAATTTCCACGGGCAGAAGAAACACCCCTTTTTATAAAGTCCCATAAGTACCCAGAAACATAACACATCCCCGTAAATCTTACATCCCCTGACAGCCCTGATCTGGGTGGACAACATATCCAAAAATCACCCAGATCGGACCAGGGGTTCAGAAATTCTATGGAAGTCATAGTTTTGCCCAGGCGAACGCAGGATTTCATGCCCAAAACAGTTCCACAGAATCGCAGCTAAGTGCCGCTGGGGGACCGGCCGGGAACCGCGAGGTTTTCATGTCGAAAATAGTTCCAGGACGTTCGCGGCTAGGTCCCCCTGAAGCCTATTCGCGGTTTTAGCCCATGCGAACAAGATGGCTGCCACCACGCGTTCGAATGTCGAATGGCGGCCACTTTGACTGTTCGGGAGTTCGAAGAACCAACGTTTAAAGTCCCAATAGGCACAATTAGGGTCTCTCTGCCGCAATAAATTAAAGGGGCCATAGTCACAGGGTAAAAGGCTGGCAAGTAGTCTTCTCCAAAGCCCAGTGGCTTTCGTCACATATCGCAAATATCCTCGTGACTGCGAGCCGCACGCCGTCACTGCACAGCTCATCCTCGTTAGTATAGTGGTGAGTATCCCCGCCTGTCACGCGGGAGACCGGGGTTCGATTCCCCGACGGGGAGTGCTATTTTTATTTCCTTTGGCCGCCTCCTCTAATATGCACAAGACGCGGGAGCATTCGCTTGTGTGGATCAGCATGAACGCCAGCTCCCCCCTGCCGTGGCCGGTTAGCTCAGTTGGTTAGAGCGTGGTGCTAATAACGCCAAGGCCGTGGGTTCGATCCCCACACAGGCCAGTTGCTTTTCTCTCCAGCGATTGTTTAAGCTGTCTCAGAATGCAATTTTAGCGGAGGCAATGAAAACAGTAATTAACATTGCTTTTCTCTCCAGTGATCGTTTAAGCGTCCAGCCGGCAAAAATCTGTCTCAGACCGCAATTTTAGCGGAGGCAATGAAAACAGTAATTAACAGTAAGATACTCCCACATACAGTAAACAATCCCTCCCTTCTGCCCGTGATATAATTCAGGGAGTTAATGCATTAACTTAATTTCCACGGGCAGAAGAAACACCCCTTTTTATAAAGTCCCATAAGTACCCAGAAACATAACACATCCCCGTAAATCTTACATCCCCTGACAGCCCTGATCTGGGTGGACAACATATCCAAAAATCACCCAGATCGGACCAGGGGTTCAGAAATTCTATGGAAGTCATAGTTTTGCCCAGGCGAACGCAGGATTTCATGCCCAAAACAGTTCCACAGAATCGCAGCTAAGTGCCGCTGGGGGACCGGCCTGGAACCGCGAGGTTTTCATGTCGAAAATAGTTCCAGGACGTTCGCGGCTAGGTCCCCCTGAAGCCTAGTCGCGGTTTTAGCCCATGCGAACAAGATGGCTGCCACCACGCGTTCGAATGTCGAATGGCGGCCACTTTGACTGTTCGGGAGTTCGAAGAACCAACGTTTAAAGTCCCAATAGGCACAATTAGGGTCTCTCTGCCGCAATAAATTAAAGGGGCCATAGTCACAGGGTAAAAGGCTGGCAAGTAGTCTTCTCCAAAGCCCAGTGGCTTTCGTCACATATCGCAAATATCCTCGTGACTGCGAGCCGCACGCCGTCACTGCACAGCTCATCCTCGTTAGTATAGTGGTGAGTATCCCCGCCTGTCACGCGGGAGACCGGGGTTCGATTCCCCGACGGGGAGTGCTATTTTTATTTCCTTTGGCCGCCTCCTCTAATATGCACAAGACGCGGGAGCATTCGCTTGTGTGGATCAGCATGAACGCCAGCTCCCCCCTGCCGTGGCCGGTTAGCTCAGTTGGTTAGAGCGTGGTGCTAATAACGCCAAGGCCGTGGGTTCGATCCCCACACGGGCCAGTTGCTTTTCTCTCCAGCGATTGTTTAAGCTGTCTCAGAATGCAATTTTAGCGGAGGCAATGAAAACAGTAATTAACATTGCTTTTCTCTCCAGTGATCGTTTAAGCGTCCAGCCGGCAAAAATCTGTCTCAGACCGCAATTTTAGCGGAGGCAATGAAAACAGTAATTAACAGTAAGATACTCCCACATACAGTAAACAATCCCTCCCCTCTGCCCGTGATATAATTCAGGGAGTTAATGCATTAACTTAATTTCCACGGGCAGAAGAAACACCCCTTTTTATAAAGTCCCATAAGTACCCAGAAACATAACACATCCCCGTAAATCTTACATCCCCTGACAGCCCTGATCTGGGTGGACAACATATCCAAAAATCACCCAGATCGGACCAGGGGTTCAGAAATTCTATGGAAGTCATAGTTTTGCCCAGGCGAACGCAGGATTTCATGCCCAAAACAGTTCCACAGAATCGCAGCTAAGTGCCGCTGGGGGACCGGCCGGGAACCGCGAGGTTTTCATGTCGAAAATAGTTCCAGGACGTTCGCGGCTAGGTCCCCCTGAAGCCTATTCGCGGTTTTAGCCCATGCGAACAAGATGGCTGCCACCACGCGTTCGAATGTCGAATGGCGGCCACTTTGACTGTTCGGGAGTTCGAAGAACCAACGTTTAAAGTCCCAATAGGCACAATTAGGGTCTCTCTGCCGCAATAAATTAAAGGGGCCATAGTCACAGGGTAAAAGGCTGGCAAGTAGTCTTCTCCAAAGCCCAGTGGCTTTCGTCACATATCGCAAATATCCTCGTGACTGCGAGCCGCACGCCGTCACTGCACAGCTCATCCTCGTTAGTATAGTGGTGAGTATCCCCGCCTGTTACGCGGGAGACCGGGGTTCGATTCCCCGACGGGGAGTGCTATTTTTATTTCCTTTGGCCGCCTCCTCTAATATGCACAAGACGCGGGAGCATTCGCTTGTGTGGATCAGCATGAACGCCAGCTCCCCCCTGCCGTGGCCGGTTAGCTCAGTTGGTTAGAGCGTGGTGCTAATAACGCCAAGGCCGTGGGTTCGATCCCCACACGGGCCTGTTGCTTTTCTCTCCAGCGATTGTTTAAGCTGTCTCAGAATGCAATTTTAGCGGAGGCAATGAAAACAGTAATTAACATTGCTTTTCTCTCCAGTGATCGTTTAAGCGTCCAGCCGGCAAAAATCTGTCTCAGACCGCAATTTTAGCGGAGGCAATGAAAACAGTAATTAACAGTAAGATACTCCCACATACAGTAAACAATCCCTCCCCTCTGCCCGTGATATAATTCAGGGAGTTAATGCATTAACTTAATTTCCACGGGCAGAAGAAACACCCCTTTTTATAAAGTCCCATAAGTACCCAGAAACATAACACATCCCCGTAAATCTTACATCCCCTGACAGCCCTGATCTGGGTGGACAACATATCCAAAAATCACCCAGATCGGACCAGGGGTTCAGAAATTATATGGAAGTCATAGTTTTGCCCAGGCGAACGCAGGATTTCATGCCCAAAACAGTTCCACTGAATCGCAGCTAAGTGCCGCTGGGGGACCGGCCGGGAACCGCGAGGTTTTCATGTCGAAAATAGTTCCAGGACGTTCGCGGCTAGGTCCCCCTGAAGCCTATTCGCGGTTTTAGCCCATGCGAACAAGATGGCTGCCACCACGCGTTCGAATGTCGAATGGCGGCCACTTTGACTGTTCGGGAGTTCGAAGAACCAACGTTTAAAGTCCCAATAGGCACAATTAGGGTCTCTCTGCCGCAATAAATTAAAGGGGCCATAGTCACAGGGTAAAAGGCTGGCAAGTAGTCTTCTCCAAAGCCCAGTGGCTTTCGTCACATATCGCAAATATCCTCGTGACTGCGAGCCGCACGCCGTCACTGCACAGCTCATCCTCGTTAGTATAGTGGTGAGTATCCCCGCCTGTCACGCGGGAGACCGGGGTTCGATTCCCCGACGGGGAGTGCTATTTTTATTTCATTTGGCCGCCTCCTCTAATATGCACAAGACGCGGGAGCATTCGCTTGTGTGGATCAGCATGAACGCCAGCTCCCCCCTGCCGTGGCCGGTTAGCTCAGTTGGTTAGAGCGTGGTGCTAATAACGCCAAGGCCGTGGGTTCGATCCCCACACAGGCCAGTTGCTTTTCTCTCCAGCGATTGTTTAAGCTGTCTCAGAATGCAATTTTAGCGGAGGCAATGAAAACAGTAATTAACATTGCTTTTCTCTCCAGTGATCGTTTAAGCGTCCAGCCGGCAAAAATCTGTCTCAGACCGCAATTTTAGCGGAGGCAATGAAAACAGTAATTAACAGTAAGATACTCCCACATACAGTAAACAATCCCTCCCCTCTGCCCGTGATATAATTCAGGGAGTTAATGCATTAACTTAATTTCCACGGGCAGAAGAAACACCCCTTTTTATAAAGTCCCATAAGTACCCAGAAACATAACACATCCCCGTAAATCTTACATCCCCTGACAGCCCTGATCTGGGTGGACAACATATCCAAAAATCACCCAGATCGGACCAGGGGTTCAGAAATTCTATGGAAGTCATAGTTTTGCCCAGGCGAACGCAGGATTTCATGCCCAAAACAGTTCCACAGAATCGCAGCTAAGTGCCGCTGGGGGACCGGCCTGGAACCGCGAGGTTTTCATGTCGAAAATAGTTCCAGGACGTTCGCGGCTAGGTCCCCCTGTGATGTAATTCCAGTAAAATACAAGTTTAGCAGGCTAAGATTGCCACAAGGCATATGTATGTATATGTGTTTGTAGTATCAGTTAGTTAATAACACGTAGCTAAGATACTGTCATCACTGTACTGACCAGGTGCAGGAATGTAAGAACTGGAATTACGCGTCCCTCTCCTTTGTATCAGATGAGCCACGTGGTTAGACCGGATGGATGAGTTTAGACTCTATTCATTAAATAGGTTAAGGGTATGTGTGGGTGTAGTTAATTGTGGGAGGAGCTACAGTGCTATATAAGGAATGTACTCTATGTATTCAGTACTCAGACTTTGCTGTATTTTGGTGACGCTAGTCCCTCTGAGTCCCGATCGGTGATCCAATAAAGAATCTCTTCCTTCCTGAAGAAACCTGTGTCCATCTCTCTGTGCTTGGCTTCCGTCAGTTTCTCCGGTATCATTTGGTGCATTGGCCGGGAAGCTCATCGTTCAACGGTAGCTGAGAGGCAGAGGCGTGAGACGGTCTATCTTTGCCCACGTTCTCTACGGCTGCACCCCTGAACTTCTGCGTGGACCTCCCTTCGTCTCGGCGCCACTGGTCTGTTGTCCAGGAGATCATCGGCCTCTACGTGAGAAGTGCTGGGGTGTCCCCGTCGATGAGTGTGAACTCAGGTTCAGGAACGAGGAGGTAAGACAACTGCTGTTTTAGACGGCAGGACCCGCTAGGGGTATACCGATTGTGCGGTAGGCCCAAAGGGGTTTTTGAATCTGTATCTGCCCCCTCTGTCGGAGGGAAGGAGCGAAGGCGCACCGCTCGATCGAACGCTCTTTAGTCAGACCGTTTGATTTGGTTAGTCAGGCGGGGTCCAGGTGTAAGATAGCCCTAGCCGGACACCGGTGTCTTGTCTAGACTAGCGTTCTAGGGTGTATATTACGTTCGCTAGGTCGGAGGGACCGGGAGACTAAGCGGCGCCTGTGTAAATTCGGTTCGCTAGTTCTCATCCTATCTGGGCTAAGTGGGAAGGCGTGTAAATTTGGAACCCACTAGACTTTTGATAGTACGACTAAGAGGCGCCTGTGTAAATTCGGTTCTCTAGCTCGTTGTATAGTGCGACTAAGAGGCGCCTGTGTAAATTCGGTTCTCTAGCTCGCTATATATGTGGTGATTGGGCAGTGTGGCTAACCAAAACGGGTGTATATAGTTTTAGGTAGTCCATTCAAGGTACTGGCCAATAGTTTAGTTGGGAATTGTAAATGTGTTAAACGATTGTTTTAGTAAAGTGTATATCTTGTTAGATAGCGCGAGCTCAGCCGTCTAGCGAGAGTGTTGATAGTGTGTTGCTGTATTATAGTGCACGGTACCATAACCCTGTATATTTACTGACATTGTATAATAAGTACTAATCATTGTCGTCCATTGCATGTTTAACACCATAACCACTAATAATTGTATTGTGACCTTAACTTGTGCTTTGACCTATGCTAACCGTACTGTAACCGCTATTTGTAAAAGACGATGTTACTGGGTGTGTTATAGACGGGTAATTCGTATATAGAGAATTATAGCGTGGGTGACTGTGTAGTTACGCCAAAGGGCATAATATTGATTATATAGTGACTGGTGTAGCAGCTGTGTGTGTACGGGAATTCCCTGAGTGTTTATTGTTATTGTGTACGTTTCACTTGGTAACCGTACCACGTGGTGCTGTTGCCAGAGGAAACGGGTGTGACTGTTGAATAGTACGCGTGTATAGTAATCGTTGTCGACGACGTTCCACTGTTAAATATGGGTGCGTCGCAGTCAACGATTCCGGATCCCTTAGGATGTATGGTTAAGAATTTTAAAAAGGGATTCAAAGTTTGTGATTTTGGGGTAAAGATGTCTCCTGTACGTTTGGTCACTTTGTGCACTAGGGAGTGGCCTACTTTGGTTGCGGCATGGCCGCCACGTGGCAGTTTGGATCCAACTCTGGTACAGCGCTTACACGTGGCTGTATCAGGTAGGCCTGAACTTTACGGCCAGTTTCCTTATATTGATTGTTGGAGACAGGCCGTAAATGACTCGCCAAAATGGCTCCGGACATGCCACGAGGAACAGTGTCGCCTCATGGTAGCTAGGACTTGTTCGTCCACTAGGGCTGGTGTTAGGCCCATTTTGGACACGCCCCCTGAGTCCGAGATCCCTTTGCCGCCCCCTTACTTTCCGGTAAGAGGAAGTGACGCAAATACAGGAAGTCCTGTAACCCTTCCCTCACTACCCTCATCCACTTCCGCTTCCTCCTCCAGTACAGGATCCACCCCCCCTCGTACTAAATCTCCCCTTCCGGAACCAGAACCCACCCCCATTAGAAACGAATATCCTGATTTGGCGCCACTTCAGACTTCCGGTCAAGCTTCATCTAGCTCGGCCCGAAGTGTTCTATTTACCACCTTTTCCCAAAACCAACCTCCCACATCCCCATACCCTATCTCTCCCCGACCGGAACCCATGACTGACGCCCCTCCACGTAGCCCCATACAGACCCGACAGTTGACCGGTGCCCAACAATTGAGACACTATCAGATGCCTCTTCGTCTGAATCCCGGGTCAGCCTATATTAATGCCGCAGGTCAAATGGCACAAGCTGACCCTGTCTTCGTATATGTTCCCTTCACTACAACCGATCTTTTAAACTGGAAGACCCACAATTCCTCGTATACTGAGAAACCACAAGCCATGACTGATCTGTTCACCTCAATAGTACAGACGCATAATCCGACATGGGCTGATTGCCAGCAGTTACTAATGACTTTATTTAACAATGAGGAAAGGACAAGAATAAATCAAGCAGCCATTAAAGCATTAGAAGATAGAGCCCGTGCTTTGAATCAAGCTAATCCAGCAGCATGGGCCGCAACACATTATCCCAACACTGATCCAGATTGGAACGTAAATGGTGCTGATATGGTTCAACTCAGAGCCTATAGAGACGCTATAATTGCTGGCATGAAAGCCGGAGGAAAGAAAGCCATTAACATGTCGAAGACAGTTGAGGTGATCCAGAAAAGCGATGAAGCGCCCAGTGTCTTTTATGACCGATTATTGGAGGCGTACCGCTTGTACACCCCCTTTAATCCGGAAGACGCAGACAATTCCCGAATGGTTAACTCCGCCTTTGTCAGCCAAGCTTACGGAGATATTAAGCGCAAGCTACAAAAGTTAGAAGGGTTTGCAGGTATGTCAATCTCCCAACTAATGGAGGTAGCTAATAAGGTCTATATGAATAGGGAAACAGAAAGCAAGAAAGAGGAGGAGCGCAAGATGCGTAAAAAGGCTGATATGCTAGCGGTAGCGATCGCAGGCGTAGATAAACGGGGCCCAGATAGAGGCAATAATAGATGGAGTAGGGAGCCTTTGAGTAGGGATCAGTGTGCGTATTGCAAGGAAGAAGGGCATTGGAGGAACGAATGTCCGCAAAGAGAGCAGTACGAGAGAGACCAACCCAGGGCAGGCTACGGAAACTTTAGAGGCAGAGCGAGAGGTAGAGGAGGTCCCGGAGGGAGTAATGGTTATAGAGGGAGTAATGGGAACAGAGGAAGTGTGAGGGAAGATAGGTATATTCCAGCAGCGCAAAGGTCCCGCGATAGAGAAGGTAGGGACTTCGTAGGATTGGCTGACACGGTCATGGAGGACTATTGATACCGACCGGGCTCCATCCCCCTTGGTCGAGCGGAGCCTATGGTCGATGTATCAATAGGGGGGAAAAGGAGTGCGTTCATGATCGACACTGGTGCTGAACATTCAGTGGTGACTAATCTGGTTGCTCCTCCATCTGGAAGGACTATTACTGTGATAGGAGCAACTGGAAGAAGTGCTGAAAGACCGGTTCTTAAAAGTCGACTCTGTACATTGGGAGGCCACGTAGTAAAACACCAATTCCTTTATATGCCTGAATGTCCAGTCCAATTGCTGGGACGTGATATGCTATCCAAATTACAAGCGCAGATTACGTTCCTACCAGATGGAACAACATCTTTAAAGTTTAATGGACCTTCAGGTATTATGACTTTATCCGTACCAAAGGAAGAAGAGTGGCGACTTTATACAGTGTTGACTAGCCAAAACCCTAGGAGTGATGAGACATTGTTTAACATACCAGGAGTTTGGGCAGAGAACAACCCACCAGGACTGGCCCGCAATATTCCACCAATAAAAATTGAACTGAAACATGGGGTTTATCCAGTGAGCCTAAGACAATATCACATTCCGCAGAAGGCTAAGAAGAACATCCAATCCTATCTGGATAAGTTCATACGGTATGGTATCCTAAAATTCTGTACTTCCCCCTGGAACACCCCATTGCTGCCTGTTCAAAAGCCCGGTACAGATGAGTATCGACCTGTGCAGGACTTAAGAGCAGTCAATGATGCGGTTGTTAGTATACATCCAGTTGTACCCAATCCATATAACCTGCTTGCTTTAATTCCGGGCGGGGCTACTTACTTCACAGTCTTAGATCTCAAAGATGCCTTCTTTTGCCTCCGAATTGCCGCAGAAAGTCAATGTATTTTCGCTTTCCAGTGGGAGAACGCTGTAACGGGCTCAAAACGCCAAATGACTTGGACAAGACTGCCCCAAGGGTTTAAAAATTCACCTACCCTATTTGGTTCAGCCCTAAGTCAAGATCTATTGGATTTCGAGTCCATCCCAGGAGAGTGTGTATTGTTACAGTATGTAGATGACTTGTTGATAGCAGCAGTTACAAAAGAAATCTGTCAGCAAGCAACGCACGATCTACTACACATTCTCTGGAAGGCAGGATACAAGGTGTCTAGAAAGAAGGCTCAGTTGTGTTTGCCAACTGTCAAGTATCTAGGATTCCATATCTCTGAAGGTCAAAGAATTATGGGGCCAGAGAGAAAAGAAGCTGTCTGCCAAATACCAATACCCAAGAATAGAAGACAAGTGCGAGAATTCTTGGGGGCAGCAGGCTTCTGTAGGATATGGATTCCCAGTTATGCGATACTAGCAAAACCTCTGTACGCAGCTATCAAAGGTACAGAGCACGACCCCTTCTTATGGACCCAAGAACAGCAAACGGCATTTGAAGATGTGAAGAAGGCTTTGATGAGTGCCCCAGCATTAGGTCTACCTGATCACACACGACCATTCTACCTGTATGTACACGAGCAAAGAAGAATGGCTGTGGGAGTATTGACACAGTACTTGGGATCATGGCAAAGACCTGTTGCCTACATGTCTAAGCAACTGGATGCAGTGGCCAGCGGACTTCCACCTTGTCTAAGAGCCGTAGCTGCAGCCGCCCTGCTAGTAGCTGAAGCCGATAAACTCACTCTGGGTCAAGAACTTTATGTACGAGTCCCACATGCAGTACAGACGTTGTTGGATTACAAAGGAAATCATTGGTTTAGTAACAGCCGTATGACCAAGTATCAAGCAATGTTGTGTGAAAACCCAAGAGTGCATTTAGAGACTGTAAACACCTTAAATCCAGCTACCCTTTTGCCACAACCTACTGAAAGTCAACATGATTGTTTGGAAGTAATGGATGAAGTATTCTCAAGTAGACCAGATCTTCGTGATTTTCCCATCCAGAACCCCGATGTTCAATATTACACCGACGGCAGTAGTTATGTGAAAGAAGGGATCCGCTATGCAGGATATGCAGTGACAACAATAGACAAGGTGATAGAAGCTCGGCCACTGGCGAAAGGAACATCAGCACAAAAGGCAGAATTAATAGCACTAACACGAGCGTTACAATTGGCTGAAGGTTTAAGAGTAAATATCTATACGGACTCTAAGTATGCGTTTTTAACCACTCATGCCCACGGAGCTTTGTATAAAGAAAGAGGACTACTGAATTCAGAAGGCAAAGAAATCAAGTACGCAGCCGAAATCCTACAACTATTGGAAGCAGTGTGGGAGCCGAAAGAAGTCGGTATCATACATTGTCGAGCGCATCTGAGAGGAGATGGTGATGTAACCAAAGGAAATCGGATGGCAGATAGTGCAGCTAAGCGTGCTGCTGAATCAGGAAGACAGGAGTATGTAGGGCATATAGCTGCTCTTATACCAACTCCACTGTCCCAATGGACTCCAGTTTATACAGCTCAAGAAGAGGAGTGGTTAAAGACTGAACCGGGAAAGTATCTGGAGAACAAGTGGTATCAGCTAGAAGATGGAAGAATAGTTATACCAGCATCACTAGCAGTAGAAATTGTCCAAAACTATCACAACGGGACACATTCTGGGAGAGACAGTACTGAAGAATCTCTTAGAAAACATTTCTACATACCAAGATTGTCCAACTTGACTCAGGCCATTGTACGCAGATGTGTAACGTGTGCTAAGAATAATGCAAGACAAGGACCAGTAAAGCCACCAGGAGTTCAGTTTATGGGGGGACTCCCCATGTCCGATCTACAAATAGACTTTACAGTGATGCCTAAGTCGGGTGGACATCGTTACCTGCTGGTAATTGTGTGCACCTATTCAGGCTGGGTAGAAGCATGTCCTACTCGTACAGAGAAAGCAGGAGAAGTTGTGAGATTCCTGCTACGAGAAATAATACCCCGATATGGACTACCCTGTTCTATAGGATCGGACAATGGTCCAGCTTTTGTTCATCAGTGCCTACAACAACTGACTCATATGCTTGGTATAAAGTGGAGGCTTCATACTGCATATAGACCCCAGAGTTCTGGTAAGGTAGAGAGAATGAATAGAACTATAAAGAACCAGTTGGCTAAAATGTGTCAGGAAACCCAACTTAAGTGGAACGTTCTCTTACCTATAGCCTTATTGCGAATCCGCAGTACCCCTACCAGAAGGATGGGCCTCTCTCCTTTTGAAATCATGTATGGGCGACCACCTCCCGTACTTGGTAACTTAAGGGGGGACTTGAGTCAGTTGGGAGAAGGAATTACTCGGCAGCAGGTTGTAGAGTTGGGTAAGACTATGGAGGAGGTACAGAAATGGGTACAAGATAGATTACCGGTGAATATTTATCCCCCTGTTCATAGTTATCATCCAGGAGATCAAGTGTGGATTAAAGAGTGGAATAATGTACCGTTAGGGCCCAAGTGGAGAGGTCCTTATGTTGTTCTTTTGTCTACCCCTACAGCGATAAAAGTAGCAGAAGTGACTCCGTGGATACATCACTCCAGGGTTAAACCAGCAGCAGTCGATTCTTGGCAAGTTACAGCAGATCCAGAGAATCCCTGCAAGATCCGGTTAAAACGCACTACTCAGTCGGAGTAACGAGGAATTATTGTGGATTACAAATTTTATTGTTACAGGTGTGAGTGAGAAGGCCATAATAAAGCCTGTCCGCTTACCATCACATAGTGTATAAGCCAGGAAAGTCTCGAAGGGACACCTGTGAAGATGAGCAGAACTCCATTCCCTGCAGCCCCTCACATCCTGGAAGCTGAGGCGCCATCGCACGGACGAAGACTGAGGATGACGGCGAAAGATGTGCTTTTGATAGTGTTTATTTATATGTGTTTTTATATTCAGGAAGGTAGAGGTACCGACACTCCTAGCTGTGAGGTATGCATTAAGACTACGAGAACAGGTAACCATATTTCCCAAACCCTAATTTGGCATTCACAATACGAATGTAAAGGAGATGTATCGAGATGTAGATACTTAAATATAGATTATAGTGTGTGCCATTTAAGAGTAGGAGAACCTAAGTGCTTCAGTCCGGAGTATCAGCCTCGTACAATCTGGTTGACTCTCAGGAATGGAGATCCTCAGGGGACCCTAATTAATAAAACGGTGTTAGAATCCGTACATTCTTCGGGTGTTCTGCTATTTGATGCGTGTAAAGCGATATCGAGTGGTAGAAAGCCGTGGAATGTATGTGGGGATCTTAGATGGGAGAGGACGTATGGGTCTAACGATAAATATATTTGTCCCAGTAGCAAAAATAAATATGTAAGTCCTAGATGCCCAAATAGAGATTATAACTTTTGCCCATATTGGTCTTGTGTGGGGTGGGCAACTTGGGGACAGACAGTAGACAAAGACATGATAGTGACTAAGTTGCCGACTAGCCCTTATTGTAAGTCTATGGAATGCAACCCAGTCCATATACTCATTAATAACCCCGACAAGTTCTTAGATAAGTATGGAAATTTATTTGGGTTTCAAATATACGGGACGGGTTTAGATCCTGGGACATTATTGTTTATAGGAATAGAGACTGATACGGTATCCTCCCAGACTCATCAAGTATACCATTCCTTTTACGAAGAGATGAGTATAGATAATAAGATCCCCCATAATGCTAAAAACCTGTTCATCGATTTAGCTGAAAGTATTGCCGGTAGTCTTAATGTTACCAACTGCTATGTGTGTGGAGGTACTAACATGGGAGACCAATGGCCTTGGGAAGCAAAGGAGGTAATGTCCGGTTCTGAGGCAGTTGACCAATTAATATCTACACAAGCCGATTATCATATGAGTGTTAGAGGTAAATCTGAGTGGAGATTAAAGACCTCCATCATAGGTTATGTTTGCATAGCAAGGAAAGGAATAATGTATAATACTTCTGTAGGAGAATTAACTTGTCTAGGGCAAAAAGCTTATGATGATGATACAAAGAATACAACTTGGTGGTCGGCTTCAAATGTCTCAGAACCATCTAACCCGTTTGCTAGATATGCCAATTTAAAGGATGTGTGGTTTGATCTATCCATCACATCTACTTGGAGAGCCCCAGCAAATTTGTACTGGATCTGTGGTAAGAAAGCCTATTCGGAGCTGCCACAGGACTGGGAAGGGGCATGTGTGTTGGGTATGCTCAAACCATCCTTCTTCTTGTTACCGATTGAAACAGGTGAGACTTTAGGTGTTAAAGTGTATGATGTGAATCATAGGAAGAAAAGGGGACCCATAGAGATAGGCGCCTGGGAAGATGATGAATGGCCTCCCCAGCGTATTATAGATTACTATGGGCCAGCCACGTGGGCTGAGGATGGTACCTTTGGTTATAGAACCCCTATTTATATGCTCAACCGTATTATAAGATTACAGGCGGTGGTTGAGATTATCACAAATGAGACATCACAAGCGCTCAATCTTCTAGCGAAGCATAACACCAGGATGAGGACAGCAGTCTACCAAAATAGATTAGCCTTGGATTACCTTTTGGCAGTAGAGGGAGGTGTATGTGGGAAGTTTAACCTAAGTAATTGCTGTCTTCAAATAGATGACGAAGGGCAAGCAATAGCTGAGCTTACTAGCCATATGGTTAAACTAGCGCATGTGCCTACTCAGGTATGGAAAGGGTACAATCCAAGTAGTTGGTTTGGTAGCTGGTATGAGTGGTTTGGAGGGCTTAAGGCAGTGGTAGGTGGAGTCCTACTGATTTTACTGTTGTGTCTACTCCTACCGTGTCTTATACCCTTAGTAGTTAGGTCTGTGCAAAGCCTGATAGGAAGTATAGCAGAGAGGAAGGCTGCTGCACAGATAATGGCGATATATAAGTATAAGGCTCTAGATCAGGGAGAACCAATGCAAGAAGATGAATGTTGAAGATTCACATCATAAGATAAGTCTGGTCTGGTTCATGGTAACCTGAGGTATATGCAAACCAAGGTTAAGTGATGCCTCAAGTAATTGTGAAATATCAGAGGCATCAAAGGGGGGAATGTGATGTAATTCCAGTAAAATACAAGTTTAGCAGGCTAAGATTGCCACAAGGCATATGTATGTATATGTGTTTGTAGTATCAGTTAGTTAATAACACGTAGCTAAGATACTGTCATCACTGTACTGACCAGGTGCAGGAATGTAAGAACTGGAATTACGCGTCCCTCTCCTTTGTATCAGATGAGCCACGTGGTTAGACCGGATGGATGAGTTTAGACTCTATTCATTAAATAGGTTAAGGGTATGTGTGGGTGTAGTTAATTGTGGGAGGAGCTACAGTGCTATATAAGGAATGTACTCTATGTATTCAGTACTCAGACTTTGCTGTATTTTGGTGACGCTAGTCCCTCTGAGTCCCGATCGGTGATCCAATAAAGAATCTCTTCCTTCCTGAAGAAACCTGTGTCCATCTCTCTGTGCTTGGCTTCCGTCAGTTTCTCCGGTATCATTTGGTGCATTGGCCGGGAAGCTCATCGTTCAACGGTAGCTGAGAGGCAGAGGCGTGAGACGGTCTATCTTTGCCCACGTTCTCTACGGCTGCACCCCTGAACTTCTGCGTGGACCTCCCTTCGTCTCGGCGCCACTGGTCTGTTGTCCAGGAGATCATCGGCCTCTACGTGAGAAGTGCTGGGGTGTCCCCGTCGATGAGTGTGAACTCAGGTTCAGGAACGAGGAGGTAAGACAACTGCTGTTTTAGACGGCAGGACCCGCTAGGGGTATACCGATTGTGCGGTAGGCCCAAAGGGGTTTTTGAATCTGTATCTGCCCCCTCTGTCGGAGGGAAGGAGCGAAGGCGCACCGCTCGATCGAACGCTCTTTAGTCAGACCGTTTGATTTGGTTAGTCAGGCGGGGTCCAGGTGTAAGATAGCCCTAGCCGGACACCGGTGTCTTGTCTAGACTAGCGTTCTAGGGTGTATATTACGTTCGCTAGGTCGGAGGGACCGGGAGACTAAGCGGCGCCTGTGTAAATTCGGTTCGCTAGTTCTCATCCTATCTGGGCTAAGTGGGAAGGCGTGTAAATTTGGAACCCACTAGACTTTTGATAGTACGACTAAGAGGCGCCTGTGTAAATTCGGTTCTCTAGCTCGTTGTATAGTGCGACTAAGAGGCGCCTGTGTAAATTCGGTTCTCTAGCTCGCTATATATGTGGTGATTGGGCAGTGTGGCTAACCAAAACGGGTGTATATAGTTTTAGGTAGTCCATTCAAGGTACTGGCCAATAGTTTAGTTGGGAATTGTAAATGTGTTAAACGATTGTTTTAGTAAAGTGTATATCTTGTTAGATAGCGCGAGCTCAGCCGTCTAGCGAGAGTGTTGATAGTGTGTTGCTGTATTATAGTGCACGGTACCATAACCCTGTATATTTACTGACATTGTATAATAAGTACTAATCATTGTCGTCCATTGCATGTTTAACACCATAACCACTAATAATTGTATTGTGACCTTAACTTGTGCTTTGACCTATGCTAACCGTACTGTAACCGCTATTTGTAAAAGACGATGTTACTGGGTGTGTTATAGACGGGTAATTCGTATATAGAGAATTATAGCGTGGGTGACTGTGTAGTTACGCCAAAGGGCATAATATTGATTATATAGTGACTGGTGTAGCAGCTGTGTGTGTACGGGAATTCCCTGAGTGTTTATTGTTATTGTGTACGTTTCACTTGGTAACCGTACCACGTGGTGCTGTTGCCAGAGGAAACGGGTGTGACTGTTGAATAGTACGCGTGTATAGTAATCGTTGTCGACGACGTTCCACTGTTAAATATGGGTGCGTCGCAGTCAACGATTCCGGATCCCTTAGGATGTATGGTTAAGAATTTTAAAAAGGGATTCAAAGTTTGTGATTTTGGGGTAAAGATGTCTCCTGTACGTTTGGTCACTTTGTGCACTAGGGAGTGGCCTACTTTGGTTGCGGCATGGCCGCCACGTGGCAGTTTGGATCCAACTCTGGTACAGCGCTTACACGTGGCTGTATCAGGTAGGCCTGAACTTTACGGCCAGTTTCCTTATATTGATTGTTGGAGACAGGCCGTAAATGACTCGCCAAAATGGCTCCGGACATGCCACGAGGAACAGTGTCGCCTCATGGTAGCTAGGACTTGTTCGTCCACTAGGGCTGGTGTTAGGCCCATTTTGGACACGCCCCCTGAGTCCGAGATCCCTTTGCCGCCCCCTTACTTTCCGGTAAGAGGAAGTGACGCAAATACAGGAAGTCCTGTAACCCTTCCCTCACTACCCTCATCCACTTCCGCTTCCTCCTCCAGTACAGGATCCACCCCCCCTCGTACTAAATCTCCCCTTCCGGAACCAGAACCCACCCCCATTAGAAACGAATATCCTGATTTGGCGCCACTTCAGACTTCCGGTCAAGCTTCATCTAGCTCGGCCCGAAGTGTTCTATTTACCACCTTTTCCCAAAACCAACCTCCCACATCCCCATACCCTATCTCTCCCCGACCGGAACCCATGACTGACGCCCCTCCACGTAGCCCCATACAGACCCGACAGTTGACCGGTGCCCAACAATTGAGACACTATCAGATGCCTCTTCGTCTGAATCCCGGGTCAGCCTATATTAATGCCGCAGGTCAAATGGCACAAGCTGACCCTGTCTTCGTATATGTTCCCTTCACTACAACCGATCTTTTAAACTGGAAGACCCACAATTCCTCGTATACTGAGAAACCACAAGCCATGACTGATCTGTTCACCTCAATAGTACAGACGCATAATCCGACATGGGCTGATTGCCAGCAGTTACTAATGACTTTATTTAACAATGAGGAAAGGACAAGAATAAATCAAGCAGCCATTAAAGCATTAGAAGATAGAGCCCGTGCTTTGAATCAAGCTAATCCAGCAGCATGGGCCGCAACACATTATCCCAACACTGATCCCGATTGGAACGTAAATGGTGCTGATATGGTTCAACTCAGAGCCTATAGAGACGCTATAATTGCTGGCATGAAAGCCGGAGGAAAGAAAGCCATTAACATGTCGAAGACAGTTGAGGTGATCCAGAAAAGCGATGAAGCGCCCAGTGTCTTTTATGACCGATTATTGGAGGCGTACCGCTTGTACACCCCCTTTAATCCGGAAGACGCAGACAATTCCCGAATGGTTAACTCCGCCTTTGTCAGCCAAGCTTACGGAGATATTAAGCGCAAGCTACAAAAGTTAGAAGGGTTTGCAGGTATGTCAATCTCCCAACTAATGGAGGTAGCTAATAAGGTCTATATGAATAGGGAAACAGAAAGCAAGAAAGAGGAGGAGCGCAAGATGCGTAAAAAGGCTGATATGCTAGCGGTAGCGATCGCAGGCGTAGATAAACGGGGCCCAGATAGAGGCAATAATAGATGGAGTAGGGAGCCTTTGAGTAGGGATCAGTGTGCGTATTGCAAGGAAGAAGGGCATTGGAGGAACGAATGTCCGCAAAGAGAGCAGTACGAGAGAGACCAACCCAGGGCAGGCTACGGAAACTTTAGAGGCAGAGCGAGAGGTAGAGGAGGTCCCGGAGGGAGTAATGGTTATAGAGGGAGTAATGGGAACAGAGGAAGTGTGAGGGAAGATAGGTATATTCCAGCAGCGCAAAGGTCCCGCGATAGAGAAGGTAGGGACTTCGTAGGATTGGCTGACACGGTCATGGAGGACTATTGATACCGACCGGGCTCCATCCCCCTTGGTCGAGCGGAGCCTATGGTCGATGTATCAATAGGGGGGAAAAGGAGTGCGTTCATGATCGACACTGGTGCTGAACATTCAGTGGTGACTAATCTGGTTGCTCCTCCATCTGGAAGGACTATTACTGTGATAGGAGCAACTGGAAGAAGTGCTGAAAGACCGGTTCTTAAAAGTCGACTCTGTACATTGGGAGGCCACGTAGTAAAACACCAATTCCTTTATATGCCTGAATGTCCAGTCCAATTGCTGGGACGTGATATGCTATCCAAATTACAAGCGCAGATTACGTTCCTACCAGATGGAACAACATCTTTAAAGTTTAATGGACCTTCAGGTATTATGACTTTATCCGTACCAAAGGAAGAAGAGTGGCGACTTTATACAGTGTTGACTAGCCAAAACCCTAGGAGTGATGAGACATTGTTTAACATACCAGGAGTTTGGGCAGAGAACAACCCACCAGGACTGGCCCGCAATATTCCACCAATAAAAATTGAACTGAAACATGGGGTTTATCCAGTGAGCCTAAGACAATATCACATTCCGCAGAAGGCTAAGAAGAACATCCAATCCTATCTGGATAAGTTCATACGGTATGGTATCCTAAAATTCTGTACTTCCCCCTGGAACACCCCATTGCTGCCTGTTCAAAAGCCCGGTACAGATGAGTATCGACCTGTGCAGGACTTAAGAGCAGTCAATGATGCGGTTGTTAGTATACATCCAGTTGTACCCAATCCATATAACCTGCTTGCTTTAATTCCGGGCGGGGCTACTTACTTCACAGTCTTAGATCTCAAAGATGCCTTCTTTTGCCTCCGAATTGCCGCAGAAAGTCAATGTATTTTCGCTTTCCAGTGGGAGAACGCTGTAACGGGCTCAAAACGCCAAATGACTTGGACAAGACTGCCCCAAGGGTTTAAAAATTCACCTACCCTATTTGGTTCAGCCCTAAGTCAAGATCTATTGGATTTCGAGTCCATCCCAGGAGAGTGTGTATTGTTACAGTATGTAGATGACTTGTTGATAGCAGCAGTTACAAAAGAAATCTGTCAGCAAGCAACGCACGATCTACTACACATTCTCTGGAAGGCAGGATACAAGGTGTCTAGAAAGAAGGCTCAGTTGTGTTTGCCAACTGTCAAGTATCTAGGATTCCATATCTCTGAAGGTCAAAGAATTATGGGGCCAGAGAGAAAAGAAGCTGTCTGCCAAATACCAATACCCAAGAATAGAAGACAAGTGCGAGAATTCTTGGGGGCAGCAGGCTTCTGTAGGATATGGATTCCCAGTTATGCGATACTAGCAAAACCTCTGTACGCAGCTATCAAAGGTACAGAGCACGACCCCTTCTTATGGACCCAAGAACAGCAAACGGCATTTGAAGATGTGAAGAAGGCTTTGATGAGTGCCCCAGCATTAGGTCTACCTGATCACACACGACCATTCTACCTGTATGTACACGAGCAAAGAAGAATGGCTGTGGGAGTATTGACACAGTACTTGGGATCATGGCAAAGACCTGTTGCCTACATGTCTAAGCAACTGGATGCAGTGGCCAGCGGACTTCCACCTTGTCTAAGAGCCGTAGCTGCAGCCGCCCTGCTAGTAGCTGAAGCCGATAAACTCACTCTGGGTCAAGAACTTTATGTACGAGTCCCACATGCAGTACAGACGTTGTTGGATTACAAAGGAAATCATTGGTTTAGTAACAGCCGTATGACCAAGTATCAAGCAATGTTGTGTGAAAACCCAAGAGTGCATTTAGAGACTGTAAACACCTTAAATCCAGCTACCCTTTTGCCACAACCTACTGAAAGTCAACATGATTGTTTGGAAGTAATGGATGAAGTATTCTCAAGTAGACCAGATCTTCGTGATTTTCCCATCCAGAACCCCGATGTTCAATATTACACCGACGGCAGTAGTTATGTGAAAGAAGGGATCCGCTATGCAGGATATGCAGTGACAACAATAGACAAGGTGATAGAAGCTCGGCCACTGGCGAAAGGAACATCAGCACAAAAGGCAGAATTAATAGCACTAACACGAGCGTTACAATTGGCTGAAGGTTTAAGAGTAAATATCTATACGGACTCTAAGTATGCGTTTTTAACCACTCATGCCCACGGAGCTTTGTATAAAGAAAGAGGACTACTGAATTCAGAAGGCAAAGAAATCAAGTACGCAGCCGAAATCCTACAACTATTGGAAGCAGTGTGGGAGCCGAAAGAAGTCGGTATCATACATTGTCGAGCGCATCTGAGAGGAGATGGTGATGTAACCAAAGGAAATCGGATGGCAGATAGTGCAGCTAAGCGTGCTGCTGAATCAGGAAGACAGGAGTATGTAGGGCATATAGCTGCTCTTATACCAACTCCACTGTCCCAATGGACTCCAGTTTATACAGCTCAAGAAGAGGAGTGGTTAAAGACTGAACCGGGAAAGTATCTGGAGAACAAGTGGTATCAGCTAGAAGATGGAAGAATAGTTATACCAGCATCACTAGCAGTAGAAATTGTCCAAAACTATCACAACGGGACACATTCTGGGAGAGACAGTACTGAAGAATCTCTTAGAAAACATTTCTACATACCAAGATTGTCCAACTTGACTCAGGCCATTGTACGCAGATGTGTAACGTGTGCTAAGAATAATGCAAGACAAGGACCAGTAAAGCCACCAGGAGTTCAGTTTATGGGGGGACTCCCCATGTCCGATCTACAAATAGACTTTACAGTGATGCCTAAGTCGGGTGGACATCGTTACCTGCTGGTAATTGTGTGCACCTATTCAGGCTGGGTAGAAGCATGTCCTACTCGTACAGAGAAAGCAGGAGAAGTTGTGAGATTCCTGCTACGAGAAATAATACCCCGATATGGACTACCCTGTTCTATAGGATCGGACAATGGTCCAGCTTTTGTTCATCAGTGCCTACAACAACTGACTCATATGCTTGGTATAAAGTGGAGGCTTCATACTGCATATAGACCCCAGAGTTCTGGTAAGGTAGAGAGAATGAATAGAACTATAAAGAACCAGTTGGCTAAAATGTGTCAGGAAACCCAACTTAAGTGGAACGTTCTCTTACCTATAGCCTTATTGCGAATCCGCAGTACCCCTACCAGAAGGATGGGCCTCTCTCCTTTTGAAATCATGTATGGGCGACCACCTCCCGTACTTGGTAACTTAAGGGGGGACTTGAGTCAGTTGGGAGAAGGAATTACTCGGCAGCAGGTTGTAGAGTTGGGTAAGACTATGGAGGAGGTACAGAAATGGGTACAAGATAGATTACCGGTGAATATTTATCCCCCTGTTCATAGTTATCATCCAGGAGATCAAGTGTGGATTAAAGAGTGGAATAATGTACCGTTAGGGCCCAAGTGGAGAGGTCCTTATGTTGTTCTTTTGTCTACCCCTACAGCGATAAAAGTAGCAGAAGTGACTCCGTGGATACATCACTCCAGGGTTAAACCAGCAGCAGTCGATTCTTGGCAAGTTACAGCAGATCCAGAGAATCCCTGCAAGATCCGGTTAAAACGCACTACTCAGTCGGAGTAACGAGGAATTATTGTGGATTACAAATTTTATTGTTACAGGTGTGAGTGAGAAGGCCATAATAAAGCCTGTCCGCTTACCATCACATAGTGTATAAGCCAGGAAAGTCTCGAAGGGACACCTGTGAAGATGAGCAGAACTCCATTCCCTGCAGCCCCTCACATCCTGGAAGCTGAGGCGCCATCGCACGGACGAAGACTGAGGATGACGGCGAAAGATGTGCTTTTGATAGTGTTTATTTATATGTGTTTTTATATTCAGGAAGGTAGAGGTACCGACACTCCTAGCTGTGAGGTATGCATTAAGACTACGAGAACAGGTAACCATATTTCCCAAACCCTAATTTGGCATTCACAATACGAATGTAAAGGAGATGTATCGAGATGTAGATACTTAAATATAGATTATAGTGTGTGCCATTTAAGAGTAGGAGAACCTAAGTGCTTCAGTCCGGAGTATCAGCCTCGTACAATCTGGTTGACTCTCAGGAATGGAGATCCTCAGGGGACCCTAATTAATAAAACGGTGTTAGAATCCGTACATTCTTCGGGTGTTCTGCTATTTGATGCGTGTAAAGCGATATCGAGTGGTAGAAAGCCGTGGAATGTATGTGGGGATCTTAGATGGGAGAGGACGTATGGGTCTAACGATAAATATATTTGTCCCAGTAGCAAAAATAAATATGTAAGTCCTAGATGCCCAAATAGAGATTATAACTTTTGCCCATATTGGTCTTGTGTGGGGTGGGCAACTTGGGGACAGACAGTAGACAAAGACATGATAGTGACTAAGTTGCCGACTAGCCCTTATTGTAAGTCTATGGAATGCAACCCAGTCCATATACTCATTAATAACCCCGACAAGTTCTTAGATAAGTATGGAAATTTATTTGGGTTTCAAATATACGGGACGGGTTTAGATCCTGGGACATTATTGTTTATAGGAATAGAGACTGATACGGTATCCTCCCAGACTCATCAAGTATACCATTCCTTTTACGAAGAGATGAGTATAGATAATAAGATCCCCCATAATGCTAAAAACCTGTTCATCGATTTAGCTGAAAGTATTGCCGGTAGTCTTAATGTTACCAACTGCTATGTGTGTGGAGGTACTAACATGGGAGACCAATGGCCTTGGGAAGCAAAGGAGGTAATGTCCGGTTCTGAGGCAGTTGACCAATTAATATCTACACAAGCCGATTATCATATGAGTGTTAGAGGTAAATCTGAGTGGAGATTAAAGACCTCCATCATAGGTTATGTTTGCATAGCAAGGAAAGGAATAATGTATAATACTTCTGTAGGAGAATTAACTTGTCTAGGGCAAAAAGCTTATGATGATGATACAAAGAATACAACTTGGTGGTCGGCTTCAAATGTCTCAGAACCATCTAACCCGTTTGCTAGATATGCCAATTTAAAGGATGTGTGGTTTGATCTATCCATCACATCTACTTGGAGAGCCCCAGCAAATTTGTACTGGATCTGTGGTAAGAAAGCCTATTCGGAGCTGCCACAGGACTGGGAAGGGGCATGTGTGTTGGGTATGCTCAAACCATCCTTCTTCTTGTTACCGATTGAAACAGGTGAGACTTTAGGTGTTAAAGTGTATGATGTGAATCATAGGAAGAAAAGGGGACCCATAGAGATAGGCGCCTGGGAAGATGATGAATGGCCTCCCCAGCGTATTATAGATTACTATGGGCCAGCCACGTGGGCTGAGGATGGTACCTTTGGTTATAGAACCCCTATTTATATGCTCAACCGTATTATAAGATTACAGGCGGTGGTTGAGATTATCACAAATGAGACATCACAAGCGCTCAATCTTCTAGCGAAGCATAACACCAGGATGAGGACAGCAGTCTACCAAAATAGATTAGCCTTGGATTACCTTTTGGCAGTAGAGGGAGGTGTATGTGGGAAGTTTAACCTAAGTAATTGCTGTCTTCAAATAGATGACGAAGGGCAAGCAATAGCTGAGCTTACTAGCCATATGGTTAAACTAGCGCATGTGCCTACTCAGGTATGGAAAGGGTACAATCCAAGTAGTTGGTTTGGTAGCTGGTATGAGTGGTTTGGAGGGCTTAAGGCAGTGGTAGGTGGAGTCCTACTGATTTTACTGTTGTGTCTACTCCTACCGTGTCTTATACCCTTAGTAGTTAGGTCTGTGCAAAGCCTGATAGGAAGTATAGCAGAGAGGAAGGCTGCTGCACAGATAATGGCGATATATAAGTATAAGGCTCTAGATCAGGGAGAACCAATGCAAGAAGATGAATGTTGAAGATTCACATCATAAGATAAGTCTGGTCTGGTTCATGGTAACCTGAGGTATATGCAAACCAAGGTTAAGTGATGCCTCAAGTAATTGTGAAATATCAGAGGCATCAAAGGGGGGAATGTGATGTAATTCCAGTAAAATACAAGTTTAGCAGGCTAAGATTGCCACAAGGCATATGTATGTATATGTGTTTGTAGTATCAGTTAGTTAATAACACGTAGCTAAGATACTGTCATCACTGTACTGACCAGGTGCAGGAATGTAAGAACTGGAATTACGCGTCCCTCTCCTTTGTATCAGATGAGCCACGTGGTTAGACCGGATGGATGAGTTTAGACTCTATTCATTAAATAGGTTAAGGGTATGTGTGGGTGTAGTTAATTGTGGGAGGAGCTACAGTGCTATATAAGGAATGTACTCTATGTATTCAGTACTCAGACTTTGCTGTATTTTGGTGACGCTAGTCCCTCTGAGTCCCGATCGGTGATCCAATAAAGAATCTCTTCCTTCCTGAAGAAACCTGTGTCCATCTCTCTGTGCTTGGCTTCCGTCAGTTTCTCCGGTATCACCCCTGAAGCCTATTCGCGGTTTTAGCCCATGCGAACAAGATGGCTGCCACCACGCGTTCGAATGTCGAATGGCGGCCACTTTGACTGTTCGGGAGTTCGAAGAACCAACGTTTAAAGTCCCAATAGGCACAATTAGGGTCTCTCTGCCGCAATAAATTAAAGGGGCCATAGTCACAGGGTAAAAGGCTGGCAAGTAGTCTTCTCCAAAGCCCAGTGGCTTTCGTCACATATCGCAAATATCCTCGTGACTGCGAGCCGCACGCCGTCACTGCACAGCTCATCCTCGTTAGTATAGTGGTGAGTATCCCCGCCTGTCACGCGGGAGACCGGGGTTCGATTCCCCGACGGGGAGTGCTATTTTTATTTCCTTTGGCCGCCTCCTCTAATATGCACAAGACGCGGGAGCATTCGCTTGTGTGGATCAGCATGAACGCCAGCTCCCCCCTGCCGTGGCCGGTTAGCTCAGTTGGTTAGAGCGTGGTGCTAATAACGCCAAGGCCGTGGGTTCGATCCCCACACGGGCCAGTTGCTTTTCTCTCCAGCGATTGTTTAAGCTGTCTCAGAATGCAATTTTAGCGGAGGCAATGAAAACAGTAATTAACATTGCTTTTCTCTCCAGTGATCGTTTAAGCGTCCAGCCGGCAAAAATCTGTCTCAGACCGCAATTTTAGCGGAGGCAATGAAAACAGTAATTAACAGTAAGATACTCCCACATACAGTAAACAATCCCTCCCCTCTGCCCGTGATATAATTCAGGGAGTTAATGCATTAACTTAATTTCCACGGGCAGAAGAAACACCCCTTTTTATAAAGTCCCATAAGTACCCAGAAACATAACACATCCCCGTAAATCTTACATCCCCTGACAGCCCTGATCTGGGTGGACAACATATCCAAAAATCACCCAGATCGGACCAGGGGTTCAGAAATTCTATGGAAGTCATAGTTTTGCCCAGGCGAACGCAGGATTTCATGCCCAAAACAGTTCCACAGAATCGCAGCTAAGTGCCGCTGGGGGACCGGCCGGGAACCGCGAGGTTTTCATGTCGAAAATAGTTCCAGGACGTTCGCGGCTAGGTCCCCCTGAAGCCTATTCGCGGTTTTAGCCCATGCGAACAAGATGGCTGCCACCACGCGTTCGAATGTCGAATGGCGGCCACTTTGACTGTTCGGGAGTTCGAAGAACCAACGTTTAAAGTCCCAATAGGCACAATTAGGGTCTCTCTGCCGCAATAAATTAAAGGGGCCATAGTCACAGGGTAAAAGGCTGGCAAGTAGTCTTCTCCAAAGCCCAGTGGCTTTCGTCACATATCGCAAATATCCTCGTGACTGCGAGCCGCACGCCGTCACTGCACAGCTCATCCTCGTTAGTATAGTGGTGAGTATCCCCGCCTGTTACGCGGGAGACCGGGGTTCGATTCCCCGACGGGGAGTGCTATTTTTATTTCCTTTGGCCGCCTCCTCTAATATGCACAAGACGCGGGAGCATTCGCTTGTGTGGATCAGCATGAACGCCAGCTCCCCCCTCCCGTGGCCGGTTAGCTCAGTTGGTTAGAGCGTGGTGCTAAAAACGCCAAGGCCGTGGGTTCGATCCCCACACGGGCCAGTTGCTTTTCTCTCCAGCGATTGTTTAAGCTGTCTCAGAATGCAATTTTAGCGGAGGCAATGAAAACAGTAATTAACATTGCTTTTCTCTCCAGTGATCGTTTAAGCGTCCAGCCGGCAAAAATCTGTCTCAGACCGCAATTTTAGCGGAGGCAATGAAAACAGTAATTAACAGTAAGATACTCCCACATACAGTAAACAATCCCTCCCCTCTGCCCGTGATATAATTCAGGGAGTTAATGCATTAACTTAATTTCCACGGGCAGAAGAAACACCCCTTTTTATAAAGTCCCATAAGTACCCAGAAACATAACACATCCCCGTAAATCTTACATCCCCTGACAGCCCTGATCTGGGTGGACAACATATCCAAAAATCACCCAGATCGGACCAGGGGTTCAGAAATTCTATGGAAGTCATAGTTTTGCCCAGGCGAACGCAGGATTTCATGCCCAAAACAGTTCCACAGAATCGCAGCTAAGTGCCGCTGGGGGACCGGCCGGGAACCGCAAGGTTTTCATGTCGAAAATAGTTCCAGGACGTTCGCGGCTAGGTCCCCCTGAAGCCTATTCGCGGTTTTAGCCCATGCGAACAAGATGGCTGCCACCACGCGTTCGAATGTCGAATGGCGGCCACTTTGACTGTTCGGGAGTTCGAAGAACCAACGTTTAAAGTCCCAATAGGCACAATTAGGGTCTCTCTGCCGCAATAAATTAAAGGGGCCATAGTCACAGGGTAAAAGGCTGGCAAGTAGTCTTCTCCAAAGCCCAGTGGCTTTCGTCACATATCGCAAATATCCCCGTGACTGCGAGCCGCACGCCGTCACTGCACAGCTCATCCTCGTTAGTATAGTGGTGAGTATCCCCGCCTGTCACGCGGGAGACCGGGGTTCGATTCCCCGACGGGGAGTGCTATTTTTATTTCCTTTGGCCGCCTCCTCTAATATGCACAAGACGCGGGAGCATTCGCTTGTGTGGATCAGCATGAACGCCAGCTCCCCCCTGCCGTGGCCGGTTAGCTCAGTTGGTTAGAGCGTGGTGCTAATAACGCCAAGGCCGTGGGTTCGATCCCCACACGGGCCAGTTGCTTTTCTCTCCAGCGATTGTTTAAGCTGTCTCAGAATGCAATTTTAGCGGAGGCAATGAAAACAGTAATTAACATTGCTTTTCTCTCCAGTGATCGTTTAAGCGTCCAGCCGGCAAAAATCTGTCTCAGACCGCAATTTTAGCGGAGGCAATGAAAACAGTAATTAACAGTAAGATACTCCCACATACAGTAAACAATCCCTCCCCTCTGCCCGTGATATAATTCAGGGAGTTAATGCATTAACTTAATTTCCACGGGCAGAAGAAACACCCCTTTTTATAAAGTCCCATAAGTACCCAGAAACATAACACATCCCCGTAAATCTTACATCCCCTGACAGCCCTGATCTGGGTGGACAACATATCCAAAAATCACCCAGATCGGACCAGGGGTTCAGAAATTCTATGGAAGTCATAGTTTTGCCCAGGCGAACGCAGGATTTCATGCCCAAAACAGTTCCACAGAATCGCAGCTAAGTGCCGCTGGGGGACCGGCCGGGAACCGCGAGGTTTTCATGTCGAAAATAGTTCCAGGACGTTCGCGGCTAGGTCCCCCTGAAGCCTATTCGCGGTTTTAGCCCATGCGAACAAGATGGCTGCCACCACGCGTTCGAATGTCGAATGGCGGCCACTTTGACTGTTCGGGAGTTCGAAGAACCAACGTTTAAAGTCCCAATAGGCACAATTAGGGTCTCTCTGCCGCAATAAATTAAAGGGGCCATAGTCACAGGGTAAAAGGCTGGCAAGTAGTCTTCTCCAAAGCCCAGTGGCTTTCGTCACATATCGCAAATATCCTCGTGACTGCGAGCCGCACGCCGTCACTGCACAGCTCATCCTCGTTAGTATAGTGGTGAGTATCCCCGCCTGTCACGCGGGAGACCGGGGTTCGATTCCCCGACGGGGAGTGCTATTTTTATTTCCTTTGGCCGCCTCCTCTAATATGCACAAGACGCGGGAGCATTCGCTTGTGTGGATCAGCATGAACGCCAGCTCCCCCCTGCCGTGGCCGGTTAGCTCAGTTGGTTAGAGCGTGGTGCTAATAACGCCAAGGCCGTGGGTTCGATCCCCACACGGGCCAGTTGCTTTTCTCTCCAGCGATTGTTTAAGCTGTCTCAGAATGCAATTTTAGCGGAGGCAATGAAAACAGTAATTAACATTGCTTTTCTCTCCAGTGATCGTTTAAGCGTCCAGCCGGCAAAAATCTGTCTCAGACCGCAATTTTAGCGGAGGCAATGAAAACAGTAATTAACAGTAAGATACTCCCACATACAGTAAACAATCCCTCCCCTCTGCCCGTGATATAATTCAGGGAGTTAATGCATTAACTTAATTTCCACGGGCAGAAGAAACACCCCTTTTTATAAAGTCCCATAAGTACCCAGAAACATAACACATCCCCGTAAATCTTACATCCCCTGACAGCCCTGATCTGGGTGGACAACATATCCAAAAATCACCCAGATCGGACCAGGGGTTCAGAAATTCTATGGAAGTCATAGTTTTGCCCAGGCGAACGCAGGATTTCATGCCCAAAACAGTTCCACAGAATCGCAGCTAAGTGCCGCTGGGGGACCGGCCGGGAACCGCGAGGTTTTCATGTCGAAAATAGTTCCAGGACGTTCGCGGCTAGGTCCCCCTGAAGCCTATTCGCGGTTTTAGCCCATGCGAACAAGATGGCTGCCACCACGCGTTCGAATGTCGAATGGCGGCCACTTTGACTGTTCGGGAGTTCGAAGAACCAACGTTTAAAGTCCCAATAGGCACAATTAGGGTCTCTCTGCCGCAATAAATTAAAGGGGCCATAGTCACAGGGTAAAAGGCTGGCAAGTAGTCTTCTCCAAAGCCCAGTGGCTTTCGTCACATATCGCAAATATCCTCGTGACTGCGAGCCGCACGCCGTCACTGCACAGCTCATCCTCGTTAGTATAGTGGTGAGTATCCCCGCCTGTCACGCGGGAGACCGGGGTTCGATTCCCCGACGGGGAGTGCTATTTTTATTTCCTTTGGCCGCCTCCTCTAATATGCACAAGACGCGGGAGCATTCGCTTGTGTGGATCAGCATGAACGCCAGCTCCCCCCTGCCGTGGCCGGTTAGCTCAGTTGGTTAGAGCGTGGTGCTAATAACGCCAAGGCCGTGGGTTCGATCCCCACACGGGCCAGTTGCTTTTCTCTCCAGCGATTGTTTAAGCTGTCTCAGAATGCAATTTTAGCGGAGGCAATGAAAACAGTAATTAACATTGCTTTTCTCTCCAGTGATCGTTTAAGCGTCCAGCCGGCAAAAATCTGTCTCAGACCGCAATTTTAGCGGAGGCAATGAAAACAGTAATTAACAGTAAGATACTCCCACATACAGTAAACAATCCCTCCCCTCTGCCCGTGATATAATTCAGGGAGTTAATGCATTAACTTAATTTCCACGGGCAGAAGAAACACCCCTTTTTATAAAGTCCCATAAGTACCCAGAAACATAACACATCCCCGTAAATCTTACATCCCCTGACAGCCCTGATCTGGGTGGACAACATATCCAAAAATCACCCAGATCGGACCAGGGGTTCAGAAATTCTATGGAAGTCATAGTTTTGCCCAGGCGAACGCAGGATTTCATGCCCAAAACAGTTCCACAGAATCGCAGCTAAGTGCCGCTGGGGGACCGGCCGGGAACCGCAAGGTTTTCATGTCGAAAATAGTTCCAGGACGTTCGCGGCTAGGTCCCCCTGAAGCCTATTCGCGGTTTTAGCCCATGCGAACAAGATGGCTGCCACCACGCGTTCGAATGTCGAATGGCGGCCACTTTGACTGTTCGGGAGTTCGAAGAACCAACGTTTAAAGTCCCAATAGGCACAATTAGGGTCTCTCTGCCGCAATAAATTAAAGGGGCCATAGTCACAGGGTAAAAGGCTGGCAAGTAGTCTTCTCCAAAGCCCAGTGGCTTTCGTCACATATCGCAAATATCCTCGTGACTGCGAGCCGCACGCCGTCACTGCACAGCTCATCCTCGTTAGTATAGTGGTGAGTATCCCCGCCTGTCACGCGGGAGACTGGGGTTCGATTCCCCGACGGGGAGTGCTATTTTTATTTCCTTTGGCCGCCTCCTCTAATATGCACAAGACGCGGGAGCATTCGCTTGTGTGGATCAGCATGAACGCCAGCTCCCCCCTGCCGTGGCCGGTTAGCTCAGTTGGTTAGAGCGTGGTGCTAATAACGCCAAGGCCGTGGGTTCGATCCCCACACGGGCCAGTTGCTTTTCTCTCCAGCGATTGTTTAAGCTGTCTCAGAATGCAATTTTAGCGGAGGCAATGAAAACAGTAATTAACATTGCTTTTCTCTCCAGTGATCGTTTAAGCGTCCAGCCGGCAAAAATCTGTCTCAGACCGCAATTTTAGCGGAGGCAATGAAAACAGTAATTAACAGTAAGATACTCCCACATACAGTAAACAATCCCTCCCCTCTGCCCGTGATATAATTCAGGGAGTTAATGCATTAACTTAATTTCCACGGGCAGAAGAAACACCCCTTTTTATAAAGTCCCATAAGTACCCAGAAACATAACACATCCCCGTAAATCTTACATCCCCTGACAGCCCTGATCTGGGTGGACAACATATCCAAAAATCACCCAGATCGGACCAGGGGTTCAGAAATTCTATGGAAGTCATAGTTTTGCCCAGGCGAACGCAGGATTTCATGCCCAAAACAGTTCCACAGAATCGCAGCTAAGTGCCGCTGGGGGACCGGCCGGGAACCGCGAGGTTTTCATGTCGAAAATAGTTCCAGGACGTTCGCGGCTAGGTCCCCCTGAAGCCTATTCGCGGTTTTAGCCCATGCGAACAAGATGGCTGCCACCACGCGTTCGAATGTCGAATGGCGGCCACTTTGACTGTTCGGGAGTTCGAAGAACCAACGTTTAAAGTCCCAATAGGCACAATTAGGGTCTCTCTGCCGCAATAAATTAAAGGGGCCATAGTCACAGGGTAAAAGGCTGGCAAGTAGTCTTCTCCAAAGCCCAGTGGCTTTCGTCACATATCGCAAATATCCTCGTGACTGCGAGCCGCACGCCGTCACTGCACAGCTCATCCTCGTTAGTATAGTGGTGAGTATCCCCGCCTGTTACGCGGGAGACCGGGGTTCGATTCCCCGACGGGGAGTGCTATTTTTATTTCCTTTGGCCGCCTCCTCTAATATGCACAAGACGCGGGAGCATTCGCTTGTGTGGATCAGCATGAACGCCAGCTCCCCCCTGCCGTGGCCGGTTAGCTCAGTTGGTTAGAGCGTGGTGCTAATAACGCCAAGGCCGTGGGTTCGATCCCCACACGGGCCAGTTGCTTTTCTCTCCAGCGATTGTTTAAGCTGTCTCAGAATGCAATTTTAGCGGAGGCAATGAAAACAGTAATTAACATTGCTTTTCTCTCCAGTGATCGTTTAAGCGTACAGCCGGCAAAAATCTGTCTCAGACCGCAATTTTAGCGGAGGCAATGAAAACAGTAATTAACAGTAAGATACTCCCACATACAGTAAACAATCCCTCCCCTCTGCCCGTGATATAATTCAGGGAGTTAATGCATTAACTTAATTTCCACGGGCAGAAGAAACACCCCTTTTTATAAAGTCCCATAAGTACCCAGAAACATAACACATCCCCGTAAATCTTACATCCCCTGACAGCCCTGATCTGGGTGGACAACATATCCAAAAATCACCCAGATCGGACCAGGGGTTCAGAAATTCTATGGAAGTCATAGTTTTGCCCAGGCGAACGCAGGATTTCATGCCCAAAACAGTTCCACAGAATCGCAGCTAAGTGCCGCTGGGGGACCGGCCGGGAACCGCAAGGTTTTCATGTCGAAAATAGTTCCAGGACGTTCGCGGCTAGGTCCCCCTGAAGCCTATTCGCGGTTTTAGCCCATGCGAACAAGATGGCTGCCACCACGCGTTCGAATGTCGAATGGCGGCCACTTTGACTGTTCGGGAGTTCGAAGAACCAACGTTTAAAGTCCCAATAGGCACAATTAGGGTCTCTCTGCCGCAATAAATTAAAGGGGCCATAGTCACAGGGTAAAAGGCTGGCAAGTAGTCTTCTCCAAAGCCCAGTGGCTTTCGTCACATATCGCAAATATCCCCGTGACTGCGAGCCGCACGCCGTCACTGCACAGCTCATCCTCGTTAGTATAGTGGTGAGTATCCCCGCCTGTCACGCGGGAGACCGGGGTTCGATTCCCCGACGGGGAGTGCTATTTTTATTTCCTTTGGCCGCCTCCTCTAATATGCACAAGACGCGGGAGCATTCGCTTGTGTGGATCAGCATGAACGCCAGCTCCCCCCTGCCGTGGCCGGTTAGCTCAGTTGGTTAGAGCGTGGTGCTAATAACGCCAAGGCCGTGGGTTCGATCCCCACACGGGCCAGTTGCTTTTCTCTCCAGCGATTGTTTAAGCTGTCTCAGAATGCAATTTTAGCGGAGGCAATGAAAACAGTAATTAACATTGCTTTTCTCTCCAGTGATCGTTTAAGCGTCCAGCCGGCAAAAATCTGTCTCAGACCGCAATTTTAGCGGAGGCAATGAAAACAGTAATTAACAGTAAGATACTCCCACATACAGTAAACAATCCCTCCCCTCTGCCCGTGATATAATTCAGGGAGTTAATGCATTAACTTAATTTCCACGGGCAGAAGAAACACCCCTTTTTATAAAGTCCCATAAGTACCCAGAAACATAACACATCCCCGTAAATCTTACATCCCCTGACAGCCCTGATCTGGGTGGACAACATATCCAAAAATCACCCAGATCGGACCAGGGGTTCAGAAATTCTATGGAAGTCATAGTTTTGCCCAGGCGAACGCAGGATTTCATGCCCAAAACAGTTCCACAGAATCGCAGCTAAGTGCCGCTGGGGGACCGGCCGGGAACCGCGAGGTTTTCATGTCGAAAATAGTTCCAGGACGTTCGCGGCTAGGTCCCCCTGAAGCCTATTCGCGGTTTTAGCCCATGCGAACAAGATGGCTGCCACCACGCGTTCGAATGTCGAATGGCGGCCACTTTGACTGTTCGGGAGTTCGAAGAACCAACGTTTAAAGTCCCAATAGGCACAATTAGGGTCTCTCTGCCGCAATAAATTAAAGGGGCCATAGTCACAGGGTAAAAGGCTGGCAAGTAGTCTTCTCCAAAGCCCAGTGGCTTTCGTCACATATCGCAAATATCCTCGTGACTGCGAGCCGCACGCCGTCACTGCACAGCTCATCCTCGTTAGTATAGTGGTGAGTATCCCCGCCTGTCACGCGGGAGACCGGGGTTCGATTCCCCGACGGGGAGTGCTATTTTTATTTCCTTTGGCCGCCTCCTCTAATATGCACAAGACGCGGGAGCATTCGCTTGTGTGGATCAGCATGAACGCCAGCTCCCCCCTGCCGTGGCCGGTTAGCTCAGTTGGTTAGAGCGTGGTGCTAATAACGCCAAGGCCGTGGGTTCGATCCCCACACGGGCCAGTTGCTTTTCTCTCCAGCGATTGTTTAAGCTGTCTCAGAATGCAATTTTAGCGGAGGCAATGAAAACAGTAATTAACATTGCTTTTCTCTCCAGTGATCGTTTAAGCGTCCAGCCGGCAAAAATCTGTCTCAGACCGCAATTTTAGCGGAGGCAATGAAAACAGTAATTAACAGTAAGATACTCCCACATACAGTAAACAATCCCTCCCCTCTGCCCGTGATATAATTCAGGGAGTTAATGCATTAACTTAATTTCCACGGGCAGAAGAAACACCCCTTTTTATAAAGTCCCATAAGTACCCAGAAACATAACACATCCCCGTAAATCTTACATCCCCTGACAGCCCTGATCTGGGTGGACAACATATCCAAAAATCACCCAGATCGGACCAGGGGTTCAGAAATTCTATGGAAGTCATAGTTTTGCCCAGGCGAACGCAGGATTTCATGCCCAAAACAGTTCCACAGAATCGCAGCTAAGTGCCGCTGGGGGACCGGCCGGGAACCGCGAGGTTTTCATGTCGAAAATAGTTCCAGGACGTTCGCGGCTAGGTCCCCCTGAAGCCTATTCGCGGTTTTAGCCCATGCGAACAAGATGGCTGCCACCACGCGTTCGAATGTCGAATGGCGGCCACTTTGACTGTTCGGGAGTTCGAAGAACCAACGTTTAAAGTCCCAATAGGCACAATTAGGGTCTCTCTGCCGCAATAAATTAAAGGGGCCATAGTCACAGGGTAAAAGGCTGGCAAGTAGTCTTCTCCAAAGCCCAGTGGCTTTCGTCACATATCGCAAATATCCTCGTGACTGCGAGCCGCACGCCGTCACTGCACAGCTCATCCTCGTTAGTATAGTGGTGAGTATCCCCGCCTGTCACGCGGGAGACCGGGGTTCGATTCCCCGACGGGGAGTGCTATTTTTATTTCCTTTGGCCGCCTCCTCTAATATGCACAAGACGCGGGAGCATTCGCTTGTGTGGATCAGCATGAACGCCAGCTCCCCCCTGCCGTGGCCGGTTAGCTCAGTTGGTTAGAGCGTGGTGCTAATAACGCCAAGGCCGTGGGTTCGATCCCCACACGGGCCAGTTGCTTTTCTCTCCAGCGATTGTTTAAGCTGTCTCAGAATGCAATTTTAGCGGAGGCAATGAAAACAGTAATTAACATTGCTTTTCTCTCCAGTGATCGTTTAAGCGTCCAGCCGGCAAAAATCTGTCTCAGACCGCAATTTTAGCGGAGGCAATGAAAACAGTAATTAACAGTAAGATACTCCCACATACAGTAAACAATCCCTCCCCTCTGCCCGTGATATAATTCAGGGAGTTAATGCATTAACTTAATTTCCACGGGCAGAAGAAACACCCCTTTTTATAAAGTCCCATAAGTACCCAGAAACATAACACATCCCCGTAAATCTTACATCCCCTGACAGCCCTGATCTGGGTGGACAACATATCCAAAAATCACCCAGATCGGACCAGGGGTTCAGAAATTCTATGGAAGTCATAGTTTTGCCCAGGCGAACGCAGGATTTCATGCCCAAAACAGTTCCACAGAATCGCAGCTAAGTGCCGCTGGGGGACCGGCCGGGAACCGCAAGGTTTTCATGTCGAAAATAGTTCCAGGACGTTCGCGGCTAGGTCCCCCTGAAGCCTATTCGCGGTTTTAGCCCATGCGAACAAGATGGCTGCCACCACGCGTTCGAATGTCGAATGGCGGCCACTTTGACTGTTCGGGAGTTCGAAGAACCAACGTTTAAAGTCCCAATAGGCACAATTAGGGTCTCTCTGCCGCAATAAATTAAAGGGGCCATAGTCACAGGGTAAAAGGCTGGCAAGTAGTCTTCTCCAAAGCCCAGTGGCTTTCGTCACATATCGCAAATATCCTCGTGACTGCGAGCCGCACGCCGTCACTGCACAGCTCATCCTCGTTAGTATAGTGGTGAGTATCCCCGCCTGTCACGCGGGAGACCGGGGTTCGATTCCCCGACGGGGAGTGCTATTTTTATTTCCTTTGGCCGCCTCCTCTAATATGCACAAGACGCGGGAGCATTCGCTTGTGTGGATCAGCATGAACGCCAGCTCCCCCCTGCCGTGGCCGGTTAGCTCAGTTGGTTAGAGCGTGGTGCTAATAACGCCAAGGCCGTGGGTTCGATCCCCACACGGGCCAGTTGCTTTTCTCTCCAGCGATTGTTTAAGCTGTCTCAGAATGCAATTTTAGCGGAGGCAATGAAAACAGTAATTAACATTGCTTTTCTCTCCAGTGATCGTTTAAGCGTCCAGCCGGCAAAAATCTGTCTCAGACCGCAATTTTAGCGGAGGCAATGAAAACAGTAATTAACAGTAAGATACTCCCACATACAGTAAACAATCCCTCCCCTCTGCCCGTGATATAATTCAGGGAGTTAATGCATTAACTTAATTTCCACGGGCAGAAGAAACACCCCTTTTTATAAAGTCCCATAAGTACCCAGAAACATAACACATCCCCGTAAATCTTACATCCCCTGACAGCCCTGATCTGGGTGGACAACATATCCAAAAATCACCCAGATCGGACCAGGGGTTCAGAAATTCTATGGAAGTCATAGTTTTGCCCAGGCGAACGCAGGATTTCATGCCCAAAACAGTTCCACAGAATCGCAGCTAAGTGCCGCTGGGGGACCGGCCGGGAACCGCGAGGTTTTCATGTCGAAAATAGTTCCAGGACGTTCGCGGCTCGGTCCCCCTGAAGCCTATTCGCGGTTTTAGCCCATGCGAACAAGATGGCTGCCACCACGCGTTCGAATGTCGAATGGCGGCCACTTTGACTGTTCGGGAGTTCGAAGAACCAACGTTTAAAGTCCCAATAGGCACAATTAGGGTCTCTCTGCCGCAATAAATTAAAGGGGCCATAGTCACAGGGTAAAAGGCTGGCAAGTAGTCTTCTCCAAAGCCCAGTGGCTTTCGTCACATATCGCAAATATCCTCGTGACTGCGAGCCGCACGCCGTCACTGCACAGCTCATCCTCGTTAGTATAGTGGTGAGTATCCCCGCCTGTTACGCGGGAGACCGGGGTTCGATTCCCCGACGGGGAGTGCTATTTTTATTTCCTTTGGCCGCCTCCTCTAATATGCACAAGACGCGGGAGCATTCGCTTGTGTGGATCAGCATGAACGCCAGCTCCCCCCTGCCGTGGCCGGTTAGCTCAGTTGGTTAGAGCGTGGTGCTAATAACGCCAAGGCCGTGGGTTCGATCCCCACACGGGCCAGTTGCTTTTCTCTCCAGCGATTGTTTAAGCTGTCTCAGAATGCAATTTTAGCGGAGGCAATGAAAACAGTAATTAACATTGCTTTTCTCTCCAGTGATCGTTTAAGCGTCCAGCCGGCAAAAATCTGTCTCAGACCGCAATTTTAGCGGAGGCAATGAAAACAGTAATTAACAGTAAGATACTCCCACATACAGTAAACAATCCCTCCCCTCTGCCCGTGATATAATTCAGGGAGTTAATGCATTAACTTAATTTCCACGGGCAGAAGAAACACCCCTTTTTATAAAGTCCCATAAGTACCCAGAAACATAACACATCCCCGTAAATCTTACATCCCCTGACAGCCCTGATCTGGGTGGACAACATATCCAAAAATCACCCAGATCGGACCAGGGGTTCAGAAATTCTATGGAAGTCATAGTTTTGCCCAGGCGAACGCAGGATTTCATGCCCAAAACAGTTCCACAGAATCGCAGCTAAGTGCCGCTGGGGGACCGGCCGGGAACCGCAAGGTTTTCATGTCGAAAATAGTTCCAGGACGTTCGCGGCTAGGTCCCCCTGAAGCCTATTCGCGGTTTTAGCCCATGCGAACAAGATGGCTGCCACCACGCGTTCGAATGTCGAATGGCGGCCACTTTGACTGTTCGGGAGTTCGAAGAACCAACGTTTAAAGTCCCAATAGGCACAATTAGGGTCTCTCTGCCGCAATAAATTAAAGGGGCCATAGTCACAGGGTAAAAGGCTGGCAAGTAGTCTTCTCCAAAGCCCAGTGGCTTTCGTCACATATCGCAAATATCCCCGTGACTGCGAGCCGCACGCCGTCACTGCACAGCTCATCCTCGTTAGTATAGTGGTGAGTATCCCCGCCTGTCACGCGGGAGACCGGGGTTCGATTCCCCGACGGGGAGTGCTATTTTTATTTCCTTTGGCCGCCTCCTCTAATATGCACAAGACGCGGGAGCATTCGCTTGTGTGGATCAGCATGAACGCCAGCTCCCCCCTGCCGTGGCCGGTTAGCTCAGTTGGTTAGAGCGTGGTGCTAATAACGCCAAGGCCGTGGGTTCGATCCCCACACGGGCCAGTTGCTTTTCTCTCCAGCGATTGTTTAAGCTGTCTCAGAATGCAATTTTAGCGGAGGCAATGAAAACAGTAATTAACATTGCTTTTCTCTCCAGTGATCGTTTAAGCGTCCAGCCGGCAAAAATCTGTCTCAGACCGCAATTTTAGCGGAGGCAATGAAAACAGTAATTAACAGTAAGATACTCCCACATACAGTAAACAATCCCTCCCCTCTGCCCGTGATATAATTCAGGGAGTTAATGCATTAACTTAATTTCCACGGGCAGAAGAAACACCCCTTTTTATAAAGTCCCATAAGTACCCAGAAACATAACACATCCCCGTAAATCTTACATCCCCTGACAGCCCTGATCTGGGTGGACAACATATCCAAAAATCACCCAGATCGGACCAGGGGTTCAGAAATTCTATGGAAGTCATAGTTTTGCCCAGGCGAACGCAGGATTTCATGCCCAAAACAGTTCCACAGAATCGCAGCTAAGTGCCGCTGGGGGACCGGCCTGGAACCGCGAGGTTTTCATGTCGAAAATAGTTCCAGGACGTTCGCGGCTAGGTCCCCCTGTGATGTAATTCCAGTAAAATACAAGTTTAGCAGGCTAAGATTGCCACAAGGCATATGTATGTATATGTGTTTGTAGTATCAGTTAGTTAATAACACGTAGCTAAGATACTGTCATCACTGTACTGACCAGGTGCAGGAATGTAAGAACTGGAATTACGCGTCCCTCTCCTTTGTATCAGATGAGCCACGTGGTTAGACCGGATGGATGAGTTTAGACTCTATTCATTAAATAGGTTAAGGGTATGTGTGGGTGTAGTTAATTGTGGGAGGAGCTACAGTGCTATATAAGGAATGTACTCTATGTATTCAGTACTCAGACTTTGCTGTATTTTGGTGACGCTAGTCCCTCTGAGTCCCGATCGGTGATCCAATAAAGAATCTCTTCCTTCCTGAAGAAACCTGTGTCCATCTCTCTGTGCTTGGCTTCCGTCAGTTTCTCCGGTATCATTTGGTGCATTGGCCGGGAAGCTCATCGTTCAACGGTAGCTGAGAGGCAGAGGCGTGAGACGGTCTATCTTTGCCCACGTTCTCTACGGCTGCACCCCTGAACTTCTGCGTGGACCTCCCTTCGTCTCGGCGCCACTGGTCTGTTGTCCAGGAGATCATCGGCCTCTACGTGAGAAGTGCTGGGGTGTCCCCGTCGATGAGTGTGAACTCAGGTTCAGGAACGAGGAGGTAAGACAACTGCTGTTTTAGACGGCAGGACCCGCTAGGGGTATACCGATTGTGCGGTAGGCCCAAAGGGGTTTTTGAATCTGTATCTGCCCCCTCTGTCGGAGGGAAGGAGCGAAGGCGCACCGCTCGATCGAACGCTCTTTAGTCAGACCGTTTGATTTGGTTAGTCAGGCGGGGTCCAGGTGTAAGATAGCCCTAGCCGGACACCGGTGTCTTGTCTAGACTAGCGTTCTAGGGTGTATATTACGTTCGCTAGGTCGGAGGGACCGGGAGACTAAGCGGCGCCTGTGTAAATTCGGTTCGCTAGTTCTCATCCTATCTGGGCTAAGTGGGAAGGCGTGTAAATTTGGAACCCACTAGACTTTTGATAGTACGACTAAGAGGCGCCTGTGTAAATTCGGTTCTCTAGCTCGTTGTATAGTGCGACTAAGAGGCGCCTGTGTAAATTCGGTTCTCTAGCTCGCTATATATGTGGTGATTGGGCAGTGTGGCTAACCAAAACGGGTGTATATAGTTTTAGGTAGTCCATTCAAGGTACTGGCCAATAGTTTAGTTGGGAATTGTAAATGTGTTAAACGATTGTTTTAGTAAAGTGTATATCTTGTTAGATAGCGCGAGCTCAGCCGTCTAGCGAGAGTGTTGATAGTGTGTTGCTGTATTATAGTGCACGGTACCATAACCCTGTATATTTACTGACATTGTATAATAAGTACTAATCATTGTCGTCCATTGCATGTTTAACACCATAACCACTAATAATTGTATTGTGACCTTAACTTGTGCTTTGACCTATGCTAACCGTACTGTAACCGCTATTTGTAAAAGACGATGTTACTGGGTGTGTTATAGACGGGTAATTCGTATATAGAGAATTATAGCGTGGGTGACTGTGTAGTTACGCCAAAGGGCATAATATTGATTATATAGTGACTGGTGTAGCAGCTGTGTGTGTACGGGAATTCCCTGAGTGTTTATTGTTATTGTGTACGTTTCACTTGGTAACCGTACCACGTGGTGCTGTTGCCAGAGGAAACGGGTGTGACTGTTGAATAGTACGCGTGTATAGTAATCGTTGTCGACGACGTTCCACTGTTAAATATGGGTGCGTCGCAGTCAACGATTCCGGATCCCTTAGGATGTATGGTTAAGAATTTTAAAAAGGGATTCAAAGTTTGTGATTTTGGGGTAAAGATGTCTCCTGTACGTTTGGTCACTTTGTGCACTAGGGAGTGGCCTACTTTGGTTGCGGCATGGCCGCCACGTGGCAGTTTGGATCCAACTCTGGTACAGCGCTTACACGTGGCTGTATCAGGTAGGCCTGAACTTTACGGCCAGTTTCCTTATATTGATTGTTGGAGACAGGCCGTAAATGACTCGCCAAAATGGCTCCGGACATGCCACGAGGAACAGTGTCGCCTCATGGTAGCTAGGACTTGTTCGTCCACTAGGGCTGGTGTTAGGCCCATTTTGGACACGCCCCCTGAGTCCGAGATCCCTTTGCCGCCCCCTTACTTTCCGGTAAGAGGAAGTGACGCAAATACAGGAAGTCCTGTAACCCTTCCCTCACTACCCTCATCCACTTCCGCTTCCTCCTCCAGTACAGGATCCACCCCCCCTCGTACTAAATCTCCCCTTCCGGAACCAGAACCCACCCCCATTAGAAACGAATATCCTGATTTGGCGCCACTTCAGACTTCCGGTCAAGCTTCATCTAGCTCGGCCCGAAGTGTTCTATTTACCACCTTTTCCCAAAACCAACCTCCCACATCCCCATACCCTATCTCTCCCCGACCGGAACCCATGACTGACGCCCCTCCACGTAGCCCCATACAGACCCGACAGTTGACCGGTGCCCAACAATTGAGACACTATCAGATGCCTCTTCGTCTGAATCCCGGGTCAGCCTATATTAATGCCGCAGGTCAAATGGCACAAGCTGACCCTGTCTTCGTATATGTTCCCTTCACTACAACCGATCTTTTAAACTGGAAGACCCACAATTCCTCGTATACTGAGAAACCACAAGCCATGACTGATCTGTTCACCTCAATAGTACAGACGCATAATCCGACATGGGCTGATTGCCAGCAGTTACTAATGACTTTATTTAACAATGAGGAAAGGACAAGAATAAATCAAGCAGCCATTAAAGCATTAGAAGATAGAGCCCGTGCTTTGAATCAAGCTAATCCAGCAGCATGGGCCGCAACACATTATCCCAACACTGATCCCGATTGGAACGTAAATGGTGCTGATATGGTTCAACTCAGAGCCTATAGAGACGCTATAATTGCTGGCATGAAAGCCGGAGGAAAGAAAGCCATTAACATGTCGAAGACAGTTGAGGTGATCCAGAAAAGCGATGAAGCGCCCAGTGTCTTTTATGACCGATTATTGGAGGCGTACCGCTTGTACACCCCCTTTAATCCGGAAGACGCAGACAATTCCCGAATGGTTAACTCCGCCTTTGTCAGCCAAGCTTACGGAGATATTAAGCGCAAGCTACAAAAGTTAGAAGGGTTTGCAGGTATGTCAATCTCCCAACTAATGGAGGTAGCTAATAAGGTCTATATGAATAGGGAAACAGAAAGCAAGAAAGAGGAGGAGCGCAAGATGCGTAAAAAGGCTGATATGCTAGCGGTAGCGATCGCAGGCGTAGATAAACGGGGCCCAGATAGAGGCAATAATAGATGGAGTAGGGAGCCTTTGAGTAGGGATCAGTGTGCGTATTGCAAGGAAGAAGGGCATTGGAGGAACGAATGTCCGCAAAGAGAGCAGTACGAGAGAGACCAACCCAGGGCAGGCTACGGAAACTTTAGAGGCAGAGCGAGAGGTAGAGGAGGTCCCGGAGGGAGTAATGGTTATAGAGGGAGTAATGGGAACAGAGGAAGTGTGAGGGAAGATAGGTATATTCCAGCAGCGCAAAGGTCCCGCGATAGAGAAGGTAGGGACTTCGTAGGATTGGCTGACACGGTCATGGAGGACTATTGATACCGACCGGGCTCCATCCCCCTTGGTCGAGCGGAGCCTATGGTCGATGTATCAATAGGGGGGAAAAGGAGTGCGTTCATGATCGACACTGGTGCTGAACATTCAGTGGTGACTAATCTGGTTGCTCCTCCATCTGGAAGGACTATTACTGTGATAGGAGCAACTGGAAGAAGTGCTGAAAGACCGGTTCTTAAAAGTCGACTCTGTACATTGGGAGGCCACGTAGTAAAACACCAATTCCTTTATATGCCTGAATGTCCAGTCCAATTGCTGGGACGTGATATGCTATCCAAATTACAAGCGCAGATTACGTTCCTACCAGATGGAACAACATCTTTAAAGTTTAATGGACCTTCAGGTATTATGACTTTATCCGTACCAAAGGAAGAAGAGTGGCGACTTTATACAGTGTTGACTAGCCAAAACCCTAGGAGTGATGAGACATTGTTTAACATACCAGGAGTTTGGGCAGAGAACAACCCACCAGGACTGGCCCGCAATATTCCACCAATAAAAATTGAACTGAAACATGGGGTTTATCCAGTGAGCCTAAGACAATATCACATTCCGCAGAAGGCTAAGAAGAACATCCAATCCTATCTGGATAAGTTCATACGGTATGGTATCCTAAAATTCTGTACTTCCCCCTGGAACACCCCATTGCTGCCTGTTCAAAAGCCCGGTACAGATGAGTATCGACCTGTGCAGGACTTAAGAGCAGTCAATGATGCGGTTGTTAGTATACATCCAGTTGTACCCAATCCATATAACCTGCTTGCTTTAATTCCGGGCGGGGCTACTTACTTCACAGTCTTAGATCTCAAAGATGCCTTCTTTTGCCTCCGAATTGCCGCAGAAAGTCAATGTATTTTCGCTTTCCAGTGGGAGAACGCTGTAACGGGCTCAAAACGCCAAATGACTTGGACAAGACTGCCCCAAGGGTTTAAAAATTCACCTACCCTATTTGGTTCAGCCCTAAGTCAAGATCTATTGGATTTCGAGTCCATCCCAGGAGAGTGTGTATTGTTACAGTATGTAGATGACTTGTTGATAGCAGCAGTTACAAAAGAAATCTGTCAGCAAGCAACGCACGATCTACTACACATTCTCTGGAAGGCAGGATACAAGGTGTCTAGAAAGAAGGCTCAGTTGTGTTTGCCAACTGTCAAGTATCTAGGATTCCATATCTCTGAAGGTCAAAGAATTATGGGGCCAGAGAGAAAAGAAGCTGTCTGCCAAATACCAATACCCAAGAATAGAAGACAAGTGCGAGAATTCTTGGGGGCAGCAGGCTTCTGTAGGATATGGATTCCCAGTTATGCGATACTAGCAAAACCTCTGTACGCAGCTATCAAAGGTACAGAGCACGACCCCTTCTTATGGACCCAAGAACAGCAAACGGCATTTGAAGATGTGAAGAAGGCTTTGATGAGTGCCCCAGCATTAGGTCTACCTGATCACACACGACCATTCTACCTGTATGTACACGAGCAAAGAAGAATGGCTGTGGGAGTATTGACACAGTACTTGGGATCATGGCAAAGACCTGTTGCCTACATGTCTAAGCAACTGGATGCAGTGGCCAGCGGACTTCCACCTTGTCTAAGAGCCGTAGCTGCAGCCGCCCTGCTAGTAGCTGAAGCCGATAAACTCACTCTGGGTCAAGAACTTTATGTACGAGTCCCACATGCAGTACAGACGTTGTTGGATTACAAAGGAAATCATTGGTTTAGTAACAGCCGTATGACCAAGTATCAAGCAATGTTGTGTGAAAACCCAAGAGTGCATTTAGAGACTGTAAACACCTTAAATCCAGCTACCCTTTTGCCACAACCTACTGAAAGTCAACATGATTGTTTGGAAGTAATGGATGAAGTATTCTCAAGTAGACCAGATCTTCGTGATTTTCCCATCCAGAACCCCGATGTTCAATATTACACCGACGGCAGTAGTTATGTGAAAGAAGGGATCCGCTATGCAGGATATGCAGTGACAACAATAGACAAGGTGATAGAAGCTCGGCCACTGGCGAAAGGAACATCAGCACAAAAGGCAGAATTAATAGCACTAACACGAGCGTTACAATTGGCTGAAGGTTTAAGAGTAAATATCTATACGGACTCTAAGTATGCGTTTTTAACCACTCATGCCCACGGAGCTTTGTATAAAGAAAGAGGACTACTGAATTCAGAAGGCAAAGAAATCAAGTACGCAGCCGAAATCCTACAACTATTGGAAGCAGTGTGGGAGCCGAAAGAAGTCGGTATCATACATTGTCGAGCGCATCTGAGAGGAGATGGTGATGTAACCAAAGGAAATCGGATGGCAGATAGTGCAGCTAAGCGTGCTGCTGAATCAGGAAGACAGGAGTATGTAGGGCATATAGCTGCTCTTATACCAACTCCACTGTCCCAATGGACTCCAGTTTATACAGCTCAAGAAGAGGAGTGGTTAAAGACTGAACCGGGAAAGTATCTGGAGAACAAGTGGTATCAGCTAGAAGATGGAAGAATAGTTATACCAGCATCACTAGCAGTAGAAATTGTCCAAAACTATCACAACGGGACACATTCTGGGAGAGACAGTACTGAAGAATCTCTTAGAAAACATTTCTACATACCAAGATTGTCCAACTTGACTCAGGCCATTGTACGCAGATGTGTAACGTGTGCTAAGAATAATGCAAGACAAGGACCAGTAAAGCCACCAGGAGTTCAGTTTATGGGGGGACTCCCCATGTCCGATCTACAAATAGACTTTACAGTGATGCCTAAGTCGGGTGGACATCGTTACCTGCTGGTAATTGTGTGCACCTATTCAGGCTGGGTAGAAGCATGTCCTACTCGTACAGAGAAAGCAGGAGAAGTTGTGAGATTCCTGCTACGAGAAATAATACCCCGATATGGACTACCCTGTTCTATAGGATCGGACAATGGTCCAGCTTTTGTTCATCAGTGCCTACAACAACTGACTCATATGCTTGGTATAAAGTGGAGGCTTCATACTGCATATAGACCCCAGAGTTCTGGTAAGGTAGAGAGAATGAATAGAACTATAAAGAACCAGTTGGCTAAAATGTGTCAGGAAACCCAACTTAAGTGGAACGTTCTCTTACCTATAGCCTTATTGCGAATCCGCAGTACCCCTACCAGAAGGATGGGCCTCTCTCCTTTTGAAATCATGTATGGGCGACCACCTCCCGTACTTGGTAACTTAAGGGGGGACTTGAGTCAGTTGGGAGAAGGAATTACTCGGCAGCAGGTTGTAGAGTTGGGTAAGACTATGGAGGAGGTACAGAAATGGGTACAAGATAGATTACCGGTGAATATTTATCCCCCTGTTCATAGTTATCATCCAGGAGATCAAGTGTGGATTAAAGAGTGGAATAATGTACCGTTAGGGCCCAAGTGGAGAGGTCCTTATGTTGTTCTTTTGTCTACCCCTACAGCGATAAAAGTAGCAGAAGTGACTCCGTGGATACATCACTCCAGGGTTAAACCAGCAGCAGTCGATTCTTGGCAAGTTACAGCAGATCCAGAGAATCCCTGCAAGATCCGGTTAAAACGCACTACTCAGTCGGAGTAACGAGGAATTATTGTGGATTACAAATTTTATTGTTACAGGTGTGAGTGAGAAGGCCATAATAAAGCCTGTCCGCTTACCATCACATAGTGTATAAGCCAGGAAAGTCTCGAAGGGACACCTGTGAAGATGAGCAGAACTCCATTCCCTGCAGCCCCTCACATCCTGGAAGCTGAGGCGCCATCGCACGGACGAAGACTGAGGATGACGGCGAAAGATGTGCTTTTGATAGTGTTTATTTATATGTGTTTTTATATTCAGGAAGGTAGAGGTACCGACACTCCTAGCTGTGAGGTATGCATTAAGACTACGAGAACAGGTAACCATATTTCCCAAACCCTAATTTGGCATTCACAATACGAATGTAAAGGAGATGTATCGAGATGTAGATACTTAAATATAGATTATAGTGTGTGCCATTTAAGAGTAGGAGAACCTAAGTGCTTCAGTCCGGAGTATCAGCCTCGTACAATCTGGTTGACTCTCAGGAATGGAGATCCTCAGGGGACCCTAATTAATAAAACGGTGTTAGAATCCGTACATTCTTCGGGTGTTCTGCTATTTGATGCGTGTAAAGCGATATCGAGTGGTAGAAAGCCGTGGAATGTATGTGGGGATCTTAGATGGGAGAGGACGTATGGGTCTAACGATAAATATATTTGTCCCAGTAGCA